>NW_027551558.1:17150419-17391866 GCF_008692635.1 Crocuta crocuta
CAGAAACGAAGGAGAGAAACAGAGGAAGAAGGACAGAGAATTCTAAGCAGGCTCCATGCTCAGTGCAGGCCCAACACACAGCTGGAGACCACAACCCGAGGATCATCACCTGAGGTGAAATCAAGAATCAGATACTTAACTGACTGACCCATCCAGGTGCCCCTAATTGAGCACTTTATTTTTTAATGTTTTATTTATTTTTGAGAGAGACAGAGAGAGAGCAGGGGAGGGTCAGAGAGAGAGGGAGACACAGAATCTGAAATAGGCTCCAGGCTCTGAGCTGGATGTCTACACAGAGCCTGATGCAGGTCTCGAACCCACGAACCGTGAGATCATGACCTGAGCTGAAGTCGGATGCCTAACTGACTGAGCCACCCAGGTGCCCCCACCAATTGAGCACTTTCATGCTTCAATTCTCTCTCTCCCTTTCTCTCTCTCTCTTTCGACACATATATGCATACGCAAACATATGAATATGTAATTTGTACTGTCCTGCTATCACTAATTTCTTGACTCTTTTGAGTCTTGTGATATGCCTGAAAAAGGCATTCTTCTTTTCTGTTATTATGATTTTGATTTCTAGCATTTCCATTAGATTCTTTTAATAGTTTTTAATATTTCTGCTGAAGCTACCTACCTTTAACTATGTGTTATCTACCTTTTTCATAAGCACCTCCCACTTAATAATCATAGTTATTTTATGGGTTCATCTGAGCCTATTATATAAATTTATTTACTTTTTCAGACTGTGTTTTCTTTGGCCTTTTTGTGTGCTTTGTAATTATTTCTTGAAAGTGGGACATGCTATACTGGTCCACAGATACTGAGGTCAGTTGTTTATGCTTGGAGATGAGCATACCTTTACTTCTGTAGAGGTTTTGTTAGAAGAGACTGTGATGTTATAGTCAATAGTTGGACTGGATATGAAGATTTCTGTTGTTATGGTTATCTCCAGTCCTTTACAGGCTTTAAATATCTCTAGTGATACCCTGTATTTATGGTGAGGGCTATCTTTTACTGTTATTTTTATTAAACATGTGCTGGCATGAAGGCAGGGAGCATAACAGAAGAAGGCATTTTCTAATGTTTTGATAAAAATTCAACCTCAGGGAAGCACTACAAAGTTGGATATTAGAATAATGAACTTTTATTTTTAATCTTCACAAAATAGTATGTGAATTCAGTTAAATAATGGTAACATCTTAGCTAGAAAACAAGTGACAGTAAGAAGGACTGGAGGAAAGATTTAATAAGAATATTCCAAAACTACGTTGGTAAAATTAATATATTAATCTGTGAATTGTGAATTGTGCCCTGGAAACATATCATTGTATAATACATATATGTTATTCTGTCAGAATTATCATATATTGGTCATACTTTATTGTGTAAAGTCCTTCTATTCTATCTACACATATAAATTAATATAGTAGCTTATTTACAACTACTAGTCTCCCTAGTCGCTCTATTGCAAAAAAAAAAAAAAAAGTGAAGGGCTCTGTCTCTGAGTCCTTCTTTTCCCTCTACTACTTTTCTGTCAAAGTCTAATAACTGTTATTTGGCCAACTTTGACGATTAGTACTCAATATCCTTTTTCACTGATCTATCAGCTGAGTTAGGCATGTTTGATCACTGGTGTGTTCTTCACAAACAATGGCTTCATCTCACTAGCCATTTTGTACATTTCTCTTTGTTAACTGTTTTTAAAGAAATCTCAATGTCTAAAAGCTGAAATGTCTCTTGGTTCAATCCTTTAACTACTCTATAAAAGTAGTCCCATGATAAAATGAAGTCTTTTTTTTTTAAATGTTTATTTATTATGAGAGAGAGTGTATGTGACCATGAGGAGAAGGTCAGAGAGAGTGGGAGAGATGGACTCCCAACCAGGCTCCTTACTGTCAGTCCAGAGCCCGATATGTGGCACAATCACACAAACCGTAAGATCATAACCTGGGCCAAAATCAAGAGTTGGATGCTTAACTGACTCTGCCACTGAGGCACCCCAAAATCTTCAAGTCTTTAAACATTAAACATAAGTGTAGTTCCTATGCTGATAATTACCAAATTTATATCTACAAACTGGAGCCCTGCCTTGAATGTCCAGCTCCTATATGTCCAGTTTCCCACTCAATATTTCCATCTAAATGTCTAGTAAAACATCTCAAACTTAACATATCCAGAAACAAATGTTTTTCCTGTACAGCCTGTTTTCTCTTAGTTTTCATCTTAGGTAGGTTAAAATCTATCATGTCCCCTCTCTCTCCTCCTCCTCTCACACCTCATGTGCACCCAGTTTAAATTTCTTAGTACAATTTGTTTTGTTTTGTTTTCAACATATATTTATTTTGTGTGTGTGTGTGAGAGAGAGAGAGAGAGAGAGAGAGCACAAGCAAGGGAGGGGCAGAGAGAGAGAGAGATGGTGGCACAGAATCAGACTCCAGGCCCTAAGTTGTCAGCACAGAGCCCCATGAGGGGCTCGAACCCATGAACCATGATATCATGATCTGAGCTGATGTCAGACACAACTGACTGAATCACCCAGGTGCCCCTCTTTTATTTTTTTTAATTAAAAAAATTTTTTTAATGTTTATTTATTTTTGAGAGAGAGAGAGAGAGACAGAATGTGAGTATGGGAGGAGCAAAGAGAGAAGAGACACATTATTGGAAGCAGGCTCCAGGCTCTGAGCTGTCAGCACAGAGCCTGATGCAGGTCTCAAACCCACAAACTGTGAGATCAGGACCTGAGCTAAAGTCAGACCTTAACCGAATGAGCCACTCAGGCGCCCCTTTTAGTGTGGTTCTCAATAGACATATACAATATTCTTCTTTTTACTCTAGTGACAACATCATCTGTTTTCTGAATTATTGTAATAACCTCTTAAACCCTTTCTTTGTGTCCGCTTTTTGCCCTTTATACTCTTATACTTCACACAGCAACCAGAGTGATTCTTTTGAAATACAAGTCATATTGTGTTATTTCTCCTTTCAAAGACATCCAATGATGAATCATTTTACTCAGAATCAGAACCAGAGTACTAACAGTCACCCATGAAACCTAGATGTTCAGCCCTCCTTGATAACTTTATAACCTTATATACTGCCACTTCTCTCATCTTTGTCTGCAGTCTAGTCATCCTGGCTTTGTTTTACTTTTCACATTTGTCAAACACTCCAAATTAAGGGCCTCTGCACTTGATTTTGTCTCTGTCTGAAGTGTTTATCTCCCCAAAATCTACATGAATTTGATTCTTTAATTATCAATTCAAGAAATTGATTAAATAAATTGATTTTTCTTTATCAATTAATTTTTTAATGATTTTATAAACCCTCTCTCCCATAATACCTTATTCCATCTACTGTGCTTTCAGTTACCCACAGCTCTGCTTAACATAGTATATATTTATTTGTTTACTGTCTATCTTCCCACCATGTTGTAAGTTCCTAGATGGCAAAGAATTGTCTATCCTATTTACCACTGTATTACCCTTGCCTAGAAGCACATTTGACACATAATAGTCACTGAATCGATAGTATGTATGCCGACTGAGTAAATAGATGAATAAATCCCAGTCAGTTTACTGTCCCTCAGAATGTTTTTCTAAGGATAGCTCTATATAATACAGTGATATTTTGACTAGAGGCTAGACCTAGGCTCCTCCAGTTATTTATAAAGATTTTAACCATCTTTTTATATGTTCCCCAAAGGTCATCTTCTGACAGTCCCCAAGAAACACAAATAATTGGATATTAGTCTGTCAAAAACTTAACCCTCAAGAGTATGCAATCCACTGAATTTACAGAGAAGCTGTTTATTTGTACAAATGGCTAGTTGGTTTATAGACAAGAAAATATCTTCATGAATAGATAGGGCTTGGAAAAAATATCTGATTAAATAACTGACTGTAGAAGAATATGAGATTCAAAATATTTTAGTACTTCAAAATTGCATCTGAAGTCATTGGCAATCCAGGGCCATGACTAATAAAACCAAAATATCTGACAGTGTGACATTAAAAAAAAAAAAACCTGTAAATTTTATTTTGTTGTTATAAATGACATTTTATAGCATTTGTAATTCTATTCAATAAAGAAGCATACATTTTTGGTTTGGGTTTACAGCCAAAAGAGAAATCCAGTCGTTAGTTAGCTTCTAAATCTTCATGCCATGAATATATTCTTTGAATTCAAATAAAAGAGCCCTTCTGTTAAACTTGTATTCTATCAATCTAGCATCGAACACAGTGAAATTAGAAGGTCAAATAAAACTTCTAATCAAACACACAAGTTAAATACATAGATCTAGAGTCTGGATTTAAAAGCTAAAACTGCCTTAGAGTCACAAAGCATATATAGAATTACAAATTTAAGGAAAGCACATTTAAAATGTATACTGCATGGGGAGCTGGGTGGCTTAGTCGGTTAAGCGTCCGACTTTCGCTTAGGTCATGATCTTGCAGTTCGCGGGTTCGAGCCCCGCGTCGGGCTCTGTGCTGACTGCCAGCTCAGAGCCTGGAGCCTGTTTCAAGTCTGTGTCTCCCTCTCTCTCTGGCCCTCCCCTGCTCATGCTGTCTCTCTCTCTCTCTCTCTCTCTCTCTCTCTCCTAGAAATAAATAAAACATTTAAAAAAATTATTAAAAAAAAATAAAATGTATACTACATACATAAAGTCCTCTCCAACAGCCACAGATGACTATGACCCTATTCTACCACAAGTGCATGCATCAAGGAATTATATCATAAACACACCCAAGGGAAATCCTTGCTGGCTAACAATGAAGGATGTGTAACCCAGATGCATTTATCATTTCCATTTTAACATAACACCTATATCCCAATATTGAGACCTTTAAGTTCTGTTTATGGCAATAGTGTTTCCAGAGTTCACATTGCTCTTGAAACCAGCTGCAAATATCCCCTCAGACAATTCTGTATTAATACCTAAAGTATCAGCACTGAATTCAGTTCAATCCCATTCAAACACTGTGATTATCTACAATAAAGAACACCAAATTATTAAGTGCAAATACTATGATTTCTCCAACTGTGGTTACGTATGGATCAGGACTGCTCCCTGCAGAGCTACTGTCCAAAGATAATTCACTTTCTCAGACTGTAAGAGCCAAAAAATAAAAAATAAAAAAATAATAATCACCAAATTTTATAGCAATGCATCCCTTTTTTTACTTTCGTTTTTCCACAAATACTATAAAATGATCAATAGCTTTATTATTTAAATACAAACTCAAAACTATTCAGCAACACTGGAAAACATAGGTAGAAGAGGGGACGGTCTGTCTCAAACCTCTTGTAGAATAATGAGATAAAATAAAAACATTGATTAGACAGAAGGGAATAGAAGGACTTAATTTGCAAATGACTTTCTAACTTTCTTTCTTCATGATTTAAAAGCAAGACTGACTTCATCTCAAGAGAATTTATACACCAGGATAATTTTGTTTGAAACATCATAAAATTTGTCAATAGCAAATTTTACAAAATCAAATACTTTTCACTCGTTCAATATAAAATCCTTCCATCTTTTCCTAACATCCTATTAGATTATTTCCATGAATATTTTATTAGTATTCAAATGTTAGCTCTCAAATTAAAAAAATCCTCTCAAGGCTCCTTATTTTTTCCAACAACCACCAGTTTCCTCTTTTCACAGTAAAACTCCTCAGTGTTTACTCATTGTTTCTATTTCCCAATTTCCACTTCTCTCCTCAACCTACTTCTCCTGGGTTTCTGTCTCTGTCATTTCCATAAAATAATTCTTTTCAAAGCCATCAATGACAAAGGCAGCTATTCTTAATTACTCCTTTACTCATAATCCATACATTCAAACTATTTGAAAACCCTGGGGTCTCTGATTCCAGAACATTACCCAAATCCTTCTAATTTTCTCCATCTGTATGGCAACTGCCCTCATCAAAAATATCATTATCTTCCCCTTGCAATTTGTCCAATCTCCTCTCTGATCTTTCTATTCTTCTTTCTAATCAGACAAGCATAATAAAATATTAATCAAATATTATTCTTCAGTAGCTTTATTTTCCTGTTTATTATGATCCTTCAGTTGCTTTATTTTGCACTTTAAATTGAAATTTTCTATCATGTCCCATGGGACCCCATATATCTATCCATCTATATATATATGTACATATTCTGGCCCCTGATTCTGGTCCCTGTCTATCTTCTGGCCTCACCTTTTACCAAAGCATCTTCTGAATTCTGAAAAAACAATACTTTAACCCAAACTGGACTTTAACCCGTCAAAACCTTTATGGTCATAGCTGAGTCATAGCAAGTCCTCCCAGTAAAAATTAAAAGATACCAAATGCATGACACCACAGTTATGTGTGATCATAGGCTGATTAGTCATTAGTCCATCGAGATGTCCCATTTTAGGTAATTGTAGGATTGGAGTAAAGAATTAGAATGCCCCTAAAGAACCAGATGTCAGGTATAGCTCCAGCATAGAAACCCCCACATTGAAATGGTCTCAGACTGAGAAGAGATATACATTCACAAAAGGATTCCTGGTTTCTCGAGGCCAGGTGATTAAGCTGTTTCAGGCAGTTGAGGTCCATAAGAGAACTATCCGTGAAATTAAGTAATGCACGATATACACAGTATGTCTTATGTAATACTAATATTATGTAACATTAATTTTGTTTTGAATAGGATTTTAAGACCATGATTGCAGGTGGGGGAAGAAAAAATTTTAATAGGAATCTTTCTTTAGAATCCCTAAACCAACAACAGTATTGCCAACTTTCTTTTTTTTTCTTTTTAAATATTTTTTATTTATTTCTAGGAGAGAGAGACAGCGTGAGCAGGGGAGGGTCAGAGAGAGAGGGAGACACAGAATCCGAAACAGGCTCCAGACTCTGAGCTGTCAGTCAGCACAGAGCCCGACGCGGGGCTCGAACCCACGAACCGCGAGATCATGACCTGAGCGAAAGTCGGACGCTTAACCGACTAAGCCACCCAGGCGCCCCAGTATTGCCAACTTTCAATGACCTATAGCTGGTAGAAATAAATGAACCAGGGTATTTGAGCCTTAGTCTGCTTTCTTTCCCCCCTTTCTTCCCAGATTCTTGCCTTTTGGAACTGAGCCATTCTCCCCATTCTGAACTTTTTATTGTAAATCTCCACCTTTCTAATCTGGGGAGTCTGTGTTGTAGAAATCTATATTTTGACTGAGACTCATTCACATAAAAATGTTACGTTTCTAGGTAGGTATATGTATTCTAAAAATGCTTGACATTAATTAATTTATTTATTCTTTTGAGAGACAGAAAGCACAGGCTAATGGAGGACNCCATCCAGTCACCCCTGATATTTAATTCTGATATCTTATAAGGTTTATCATATAATTAAGTTGTTTCAGAAAATATGGTGGGGGGGGAAGGTAAAGGAAATTGAAGCAGAGACTAGAGAAAAAGAGGAATATGGTGAGAGCACTGTTTCATAAATCTGAACTTACCTTCTGACAAGCCTGGCCCTAAGGGCAAATGCTTTCATTGTTCCTAATGATTTTATAGTAAGAATGTGACTTTGAGTTTCTCTCCTTCTCTTTCTTTCACTATCTTTAATTTTTTTAATTAAAAAATTTCTTTTCTTTTTTTTAATATTCTCCCTGTCAAGGTCTTATTTCAGGTCTTAGGCAAGGTGCAGTAGAATTAGAGCAATAGCTCACAATCTTGCTCTATCCTATCTTTTATACTGTGGTCAGGAAACCTTTTTTTTTCTTTTTTTTAATGTTTTTTTTTTTATTTATTTCTAGGAGAGAGAGAGAGAGAGAGACAGTGTGAACAGGGGATGGTCAGAGAGAGAGGGAGTCACAGACTGAAAGAGGCTCCAGGCTCTGAGCTGGCAGTCAGCACAGAGCCCGACGCGGGGCTCAAACCCACGAACCGCGAGATCATGACCTAAGCGAAAGTCGGACGCTTAACCGACTAAGCCACCCAGGCGTCCCTAGGAAACCTTTTTTAAAAAGCCTATGTGTGGGGCTCTTAGGAAATATGCAGTTAGTGTTCAAAAAGTTAGGTCACTAACCTACTCAATGTCCTCCCCATCACCTTCAGATTAAAATGTAAACCTTTTAGATCATCTATTGGCCATTTGGCCCCAGCTACATCAGAAGGTTTTTCTCCTGTCACTGTCTCAAAAGAATTACTTGACAAAGAAGTTTTAAATAATCTAAAGGTATGTGAATTACTCTGGATTTACAACATTGCAACAATTTAATTAGGGTGTGACCAATGTAACACTATCAGAGTTTAGAGAAAACATTTAGAGAAAACAGTGCTGACCTTTATGAATAGTAAAACATTGAAAAAAAAATGACACTGTAGAATCATAATCCCTTTACCCAAATGATCTTAAAGACTTTACTATTCCTTCTATGATTAAACAGTTTCTTTTATATACCAAGCAGGTTAATATAATTAGTACTCAAATTGATATCAATAGTCTTGAGTATATGGACACATAAAAAAGATCACAGAAATATTTTTCCAGCTAAAGTAGTAACCATACAGCCCAATAAAAGAGATGGTAACAGATGATTCATTAAATTAATTTGTATTGTTTAAAATCACTGAGCAAAAGGCAAGGGAATGCTTAATTAAGTATCTATTATATGTAAGTACATTTAAATACCTTTATCATTTAATCTTGACATTAAACCTATATTATAGGTACTATCACCACCATTTTACAGAAGAGGAAATTGAGACTAATGGACTTTAATATCTTTCTGAGGAAACATAGATGGTGAGCTGGAGAACTTGGATTCAAGCCTAGAAATGCTATTCCTAAACCCCAAATGCAGATAATAATAAATATCTCACAATTCCTGTGATTATGAAATGAGATAGTGTATTAAAACTGCACATTATAAGGTTCAGTACACACTGTATGCTAAGAGAAAGGTTCCTTCCAGTCTAGTTACAAGGATATTTCCATAGGCAAGGATTTCAACAGCTTTATAACAAAAATCTTGGTAAATTCCATACATACAGTATACTTTTACTGAAATTCTTTAACCTTGGAGTTGTTCATTTCAATGCCTCATTAGAGATAGGTCAGTCAGAAGTAACCTGCTGGTAGGGCTTATAAGGCTTACGGAGAATTGGAAAGTGCATGCCACAGGTAATGGGGTTAAATTAAAAACAAAATAAAACTCCAGCCGTTCCAAGATAAAAGCATTTTCTGACATAATAAGCTTGGGGGTAACAACTTGTGAACTTGACCTACATGTTGAAGGCAAAGCTAGAACCCTGTTAGCTTGGCCTAGAATCCAGAATCAGAGAGCTGATATCCTATCTCTATTTCATCTTAAAATAAAACCTCATCTGGTGCAAAGTGCCCACAACCTTTAGCATGGAGCCATAGAAATATTTTCCTAATTTCCCAATGTTTACTATCCCTAGGCAAGACTGATAGACCAAAGATAACACCTAACTTGAGATCAGGTCATTATTTCTTAGTTGAGATCTAGTTTCTTTCCTTTGAAAATGTTAACTGAATAAGGTAGCGTTTAGACTTGTATTGTAAAGGCATTCCTAATTCACAAGGAAGCTAACCATATGGGAAAGTAAGAACAACAAATAAGAAGTAGCTGACTACAAAACAAGGTGAGTTGAAAAGAGAAGACATTGGGAAGGAGAGATGCCAGAGAAAAAGAGAGACCATGTAGCTTTTCTATGTTACAAAATAAGCCTGGTTCCAATCTTTCTGGTCTGACTTTCATGAGGTCCAGCTGTATGTAGCACCCAGGTTACATTTTTATGAGATGTCCATGACTTTACAATATATCACCCATTTTATACGAATACATTTGAGTAAGCTTTTAGACTCCAGAGCTTAAGGAAACTTGATAAAAATCAATTCCTCCATTAGATGCCTTTTGTTTTGTTTTTGCAATCCAACTTACAGGATGTCTAAACTCCCTCTTCTCAGGAATTTGCATTACATCTATGTCAGTGCTTAGAATATTTTGCAATTTTGTAAGTTTCCTAAGTCCCCGTATAATGCTGAGAGAAGAAACTGGGGACTACTGGGTAGAGTACTAACAATACCTCTGGAGAGCCATAGCTTTCTAGAAATATATATAATTACTTCATTTTTAAAAAATATTTATTTCAGAGAGAGAGAGACAGAGTCTTAAGCAGGCTCCATGCTGGGCAGACAGAATGCTTGATCCCAAAACACTGGGATCATGACCTGAGACAAAATCGAGAGTCAGATGCTTTAACAACTGAGCCACCCAGGTGCTCCATAATTGCTTCACTTTCATGGATATTACATAGTGAACAATATAATACTATAGCAGTTTTATTGCAATACTGCTGGCTTTGAGAATTTATTTTAATTATATGACAATATTAACATATAATAAAGTACAAATAAAAAAATACTATTGCTGGGTTTTTTGTTTTGTTTTGGTGTGGTGTGATGTATGATGTAGTAGCAATACCAAGAATAAGATTTAGCTTGTACTCCTTAAAAAGGACAGTCTTGAGTGTTTTTAAAGAGGACAGTGTGATACGTAAAAAAGCAAATAAAATCACCCAGATGTTGATCTTAGTCTTGATGCTAACTACTGTTATTTGAAAAAGGTACTTACACTTTTGCTTTATACAAAAACTGTATCATTTGTAAAACAGAAATTTTGTTTAATAAACATATGTATATTTGCTACATATTTAGACTGGTCTAAATTATGTGATATAGAGATGAATTGTGGGTTGGGGGATGGGTTAAATAGGTGATGGGGATTAAGGAGGGCATTTGTGATGGGCACTGGGTGTTATATGTAAGTGTTGAACCACTATAATGTACACTTGAAAGTAATATTAACTGTATGTTAACTACTGAAATTTAAATAAAAACTAAAAAAAAATAAACATTTTCTGATACAGAGATATAGCAATGACCAATTATCTTGAAATTAATAACTAGAAAAGCTGAGAAAAATTAAAATATCTATTTGAAATTATCAGAGCTTCAAAAGTGCTGAAAAATTACTGGGGTAAGTTCCAGCGGGAATAGAGAATATGATATGAGAGAAGAGAAAATGTGAATGCAAATTGAGAGGAGGGGTGTTATTCCTCTAAAATATAAGCCAGTGCTAGAAGATTTTTTTTTTTTTTTTTTTTTTTTTTTTTTNAGAGGGAGACACAGAATCTGAAACAGGCTCTAGGCTTTGAGCTGTCAGCAAAGAGCCCGACGCGGGGCTCGAACCCATGAATTGCGAGATCATGACCTGAGCCAAAGTCGGATGTCCAACCGAGTGAGCCACCCAGGTGACCCAGAAGAGATTCTTGAGAGACCTGATTGAGCAGCTGAACATTTCCAAGAGACTTGTCACTGGGTGACAGACTCTGAGGTTCAGAGCCTGTGAAGGTGAGAAAGGAAGCAGATAAATCCCTTAGGGTTTCATTTGGAACCACAAAGTACTGTATCCTAAATATGAGGGTGAATTAGAAATAGAATTGTTCTCTAAAGGATCAAAGCCCAGGTTTCCACCCCCCTCCTCCAATTTTATTGAGATATAATTGACATACAACACAATATAATTTAAGGTGTAAAACATGATGATTTCATACACTTATATGATTACTGCAGTAGGATTACTTAACACTTCCATCACCTCACATAATTACCATTTCTTTTTTGTGATGAGAATATTTAAGATATACTTTTAGCAACTTTCAAGTTTATGTATAATACAGTATTGTTAACTATAGTCACCTAGCTATATGTTAAATCCCCAGAATTTATTCATCTTATAACTGGAAGTTTGTTTATTTTAACCAACACCTTACTTCACCAACTTCTATCCTCTGGCAACTTCCATGCTATTTTCTGTTTTTATGACTTAGGCTTTTATACACTCTACATATAAATAAGATCATACATATTTATTTTTCTCTAATTTATTTCATTTTGCATAATGCTCTCAAAATCCATTCATATTGTTGCGAAAGTCAGGATTTCCTTCTTTCTCATGGCTAAACAATATTACATTATATATACACACACACAGTCCATACATATACATACCATCATCTTTTTCTGTTTATCCACAATGTAACTTAAGCTATTTCTGTATCTTGCTATTGTGAATAATGCTGCAATCAACATTGGGGTGGTAGAGATATCACCTTGATATCCTGATTTCATTTTCTTTGGATACATAACCTGAAGTTAAACTGCTAGATCATCAGGTAGTTCTATTTTTAATTGTGTGAGAAAACTGCACTGTTTTCCATAGTGGTTATACCAATTCACATTCTCACTAAAAAGATGCAAGTGTCCCTTTTTCTATATATCCTCACCAACACTTGTTATTTCTTGGGTTTTTGTTAATGGCCATTTTAAAGGTATGAGGTGATACCTCATTGTGGTTCTGATTTGCATTTCCCTGATGATTAGTGACTTTGAGCATCTTCTCATGTGTCTGTTGTCCATTTGTGTGTCTAAAGACACAGACGTTGAAAAACGTTAAAAGACATTGAAAAACGTCTATCCAGGTCCTCTGCCCGTTATTCAGTTAGGTTACTTGTTTTTTTTGCTTTGAGAGGTATGAAGTACTTATATAGTTTAGATATTAACCCCTAATCAGATACTGGTTTGCAAATAGGATCTCCCATTCCTTATGTTGCCTTTTTATTTTGTTGACTATATCTTTTACTCTACAGCAGCTTTTATGGTTGATGTAGTCCAAATATTTATTCTTGGTTTTTTTTGACAATCTTGTGCTGTAATATCCAAAAAGCTGTTGCCAAGACTAATGTCAAGGAACTTTTTTCTTGTGTTTTACTCCAGGAGTTTTACGGTTTCAGGTCTTATATTCAATCTTTAGTCCATTTTTAAAATTTCTGTTTAAAAATTTTTAATGTTTACATAACTTTGAGAAGAGAAAGAAAGAGAGAGAGTGGATGAGGGGCAGAGAGAGAGGGAGACACAGAATCCAAAGCAGGCTCCATGCTCTGTCAGCACAGGGCCCAACATGGTGTCAAACCCACAAACTGTGAGATCATGACATGAGCCGAAGTTGGATGTTTAACCAACTGAGTCCACCCAGGAGGCTTCTCTTTAGTCCAATTTGAGTTAATTTTTCTGAGTGGTATAAAATAGAAGTCCAGCGCAATTCTTCTGCATGTGATTTCCAATTTTCCCAGCAACAGTTATTGAACAGTTACTGAATTCTCAATTTAACAATGAAACAACTTCTCAATGAAGCATTGCCTTCTGTCTAGATGACAATGGGATATCTTCAAATTTTGGAGGTGGCATGAGATGTCCTGTTTAAAAGTCTTTATCAGTCAAATTTTCTTCAAAGTGAGAGTAAAAACTATTTTAGACCAAAAAAAAAAAGAAAAAGAGAGAGAGTTTATCATAATCAGACCTGCACTGAAGAAAACATTAATACATCAGGTATAAGGAAAATGATCCTAAGTGCTAGCTATAACATGAAGACAGGATGACAAAAAATTAAAATGGATATTTGCTGCAGAAAGTAATAATAATTTTTAATCACACATGGCTTAAAATACATGTGTGGTTAAAATACATATAGCAAACATGCACAGAACTGCTGCTGAATGCTATGAAAAATGCAATTTTGTACAGGAAGATCCACTCCATTCATGAGTAAGGAAGGACAAGAGAAAAGAATACATAAAGGATGCCAGATCTTGAATAAAGTATTTGTGAACTTTACAGCATTCATCTTGATGCAGAATGTGAAAGTTAAAAATCCCAAATAAATGTATATAGTTAAGGTTTCCATTCCTGGGGGAATGACTATCAAAGGATTTCCCAAGAAGTCTCACAGACTCAGGATTTATCACTTTCCAGGTCAGTCTTAAATATTCAGAAGCCTGTTTGTTGTTGTTGTTGTTTTTTAACTAGAAATTATTTGCTAGTTTTATCTCTTCATCAAGTTAGTTCATTGACTTGAAGCTCAATGAATGAGTCAAATATTCTCTTCCAGGAGGCTTCTTTATTATTTCTATTAAGATATAACTGTCATAAAATGTTATATTAGTTTCAGGTGTATGACATTGATTTGACAAGTGTAGACATTACTCAGTGTTTATCACAAGTATAGTCACCATCTGTCACCATACAGAAGTATTACAGTATTACTGACTATATTCCCTATGATATACTCTTCATCTCCATGACTTATTTATTATATAATATTTTTTACACTTTATTCATTTATTTTGAGACAGAGAAAGAAGGAGCAAGTAGGGAGGGGCAGAGAAAGGGAGAGACAGAATCCAAGCAGGCTGTGTGCTGTGCACGCAGAGCCCAATGTGGAGCTTGAACCCATGAACCATGAGATCATGACCTGAGCCAAAATCAAGATTTGGACACCTGACCAACTGAGCCACCCAGGCACCCCTTAAGAAATAAATCTCTTAAATACAAAGAACAAACTGGTGGTTGCCAGAGGGGATATGGGTGGGAGAATGGGTAAAATAAATAGGACAAAGAGATACAAACTTCCAGTTATTTCTCTCCTTCTCTAAATAAATAAATAAAATAAGTAAAATTTTTAAAGAGAGTTTTGTTTCTTAGATACCATAAGTAAATTGCTAGCAAAATGACAACATAGTTTGTTTTTTTTTTTTTTTCCCTCAAGGAAAGACTCCTATTTATCAAGGAGTCTTATACAAGACTAATGTGTAAGTTCACACAGCCAATGTATTAAATTATATGCATATCTCTCATAATAGTTAAAATATGCACACCCATTGACAAACCTATTTTCTCCATGCTGTTGTATTATTTTTCTATGAGAATTATTACCAACAAAAGTGAGAGAATTTTTTGAATAGCCAAACTAATCTTACTTTAGATAAGCCTATGTAGAATAAGAATACATTTCAGAATCAGGCTTGTGCACAATCATTTCATAGGAGGAAATATTTGCCAAAGGGCCATATCACCTCCAGACCATTAGCTGAGGCCACTCTTAGTGTATCTGTGGATGTGCTTTTTTGAACCATCCTTGGAGAATAAATAAACACTGGTCATGTCCCTTTCTGACTTAATATCTATATCTGAATACATTCATATGATCAAACCAACAATGGAACTATTAAGTTTCTTGAAGTACTTTGCATATGACTGTTGTAACTCATTGTAGGTTGATTTTAGATTTCAAATCACAGAGAGTATTCATATATCTTTTATTTTTAACATTTTTATAACTTCATCTATATACTGACTACAGAAAAGTTGTTGCTATTCTTAAGTCAAATAACTAAAAACACATCCAATGTACAGGTATGTGTGTTATACCACCTGGTCTCTGTTGGTTATTGTTGCTCTAAAAATATGATGAAAATTGTAACAGGTGTTTTTTCAACTTACCTGGTGAACAATGACATTTTTCACACCATTTTTAGTTTCATAAGGACTGACTGATAGGCAGTATAGAATGTGTAAATGGCTGGTTCTCTTTGACATGTTATGAAAACTGACAATAAGTTAAACTTTTGTGGTGGAGCAGTAATATATGAAGTTACAGATATGTTTAAAATGTACTAGAAAAAAAAAAGAACACTACTTCAAGATTCTGGGCCAAAAAACTGAGAACCTAGACAATCACAAATTAACAGGAAAATGTGATAGCAGTCCCATCTGGACCAGAAGATTGACATTCTGTAGTTACATGGAGGGAAGATTTTTGTATATAGCATTGTCTTAAAACACTAAAGAACTGGTAATAGTGGATAATGCATAAGGTAGGTAGGTATGACTACCAGGTGGGAAGATATGAATCAATGACACAGGAATATAACTACAGGTCAATATCCTTGATGAATATGGATGCAAAAATCCTCAACAAGAACTTGCAAATCAAATTCAATAGCATATAAAAAGAATTTTCCACCATGATCAAGTGGGATTCATTCCTGGGTTACAAGGCTGGTTCAATATTATAAATCAGTCAATGTGATACATCACATTAACAAAAGAAAAGATAAAAACCATATGATCCTGTTGATAGATGAAGAAAAAGCATTTGACAAAATACAGCATCCTTTTTAATAAAGACCCTCGAGAAAGTCGGGATTGAAGGAACTTACTTAAACATCATAAAAGCCATTTATGAGAAGCCCACAGCTAATATCATCCTCAAGGGGGAAAAACTGAGAGCTTTCCATCTGAGATCAGGAACATGACAGGGATATCCACTCTCACCACTGTTGTTTAACTTAATGCTGGAAGTCCTAGTGTCAGTAATCAGACAACAAAAGGAAATAAAAGGCATCAAAATTGGCAAAGAAGAAGTCAAACTTTCACTTTTTGCAGAAGACATGATACTCTACATAAAAAACTGGATAGGCTCCACCAGAAGCCTACTAGAACTGATCCAAGAATTCAGCAAAGTTGCAGGGTACAAAACCAACGTACAAAAATTGGTTGCATTTTTATACACCAATAATGAAGCAACAGAAAGAGAAATCAAGAAACGGATACTATCCACAATTGCACAAAAAAACATAAAATACCTAGGAATAAACCTAACCAAGGATATAAGAGATCTGTATGATGAACTATAGAAAACTTATGAAGGAAATTGAAGAAGACACAAAGAAATGGAAAAACATTCCATGCTCATGTATCGGAAGAATATTGTTAAAATGTCATTACTATACATTCTATGCATTCAATGCAATCCCAGTCAAAATTGTACCAGCATTCTTCTCAAGATGAGAACTATCCTAAAATTTGTATGGAACCACAAAAGACCCCAAATAGCCAAAGTCATATTGAAGAAGAAAACCAAAATGGGAAGTGTCACCATCCCAGACTTTAGCCTCTACTACAAAGCTGTAATCATCAAGACAGTATGGTATTGGCACAAAAACAGACACATAGACCAATGAAATAGAATAGAGAACTCAGAATTGGACCCACAAATATATGGCCAACTTATCTTTGACAAAGTAGGAAAGAGTATCCAATGGAAAAATGGCAGTCTCTTTAACAGTTGGTGCTGGGAATCTTTCATATTAAAGACTTGTGATCTTAGGGATTTGAAGAGAATGTGCTATTTGTTTTCCTGACTGAGGTAGTTGCCAATTAATAGTTATAACTGTAAGCTAATAGTTCTGCTTGAGTAAGGTCTTTCAAGGGAATGCCTTATTAGCAAGAATGAGGCTCCCAGAACAAGGAGAAGGGAAATCCTATCATTTTACTGATGAGGAAAGGGAAGATCAATGAAACTATGTAGCTTTCTTAGTTTACATAAGAAATAAGGAATTTATGTAAGCATTTACACTTAAACTAGTTAAATGCAAACAGTTTAAGTAAAATACAGCCTTACAAGAAAAATGTTTAAGAAAGACTTAGTGGTATCAAATAACAAGTTCCATTAAAAACAGCATTATGAAGTGATCATCAAATAACTGAATGAAACATACATAATATAGAGGAATTGCGCATTTATAGTATATAAGACTTATAGTTTATAAAATTTCCTCTGAACTCAGCATTGTCAAACCACCTATGCTATATCTTACCAATTTCTAGCATGATCTCTTGAGGAGGGCTCACATAAAGTAGAATCCCTCTCCTTAAGAAGTTCATGGGCTTAAACAGACAAGGAGGAACTATTGGTAAAGGAAACTAAAGAGGTGATTACGATTAAAAAAAAAAAGCATCTTCACCAACAACAAACAAGTCTTAATAAAGAACAGAAACCAGTAGCTATTTATTAAAGTAAAGGGAAAAACAAGTGAAATAATTGTAGGACCCGAGAAAACATAGATATAAATCAGTAATCTATTTCTTTGTGTTAATTACTTTTAGATTAAAATATGCTTTTATTCATTTTACTGCATTGATCCATTCATTTGCTTTGAATATGGTTTGTTGGCCTCACTCTTCAGTCTCACATTAAGATGGTTTCTTATTAATTTCATTATTTTTTAAGCTTATTTATTTTTGAGAGAGAGAGACAGAGAGAGAGAGAGAGAGAGAGAGAGAGAGCACTAGTGAGGAGCAGAGAAAGAGGGAGAGAGAATCCCAAGTAGGCTTTGCATCAACAGCACACTCAGATCTTAATCTCACAAATTATGAGATCATGACCTGAGCCTAAATCAGGAGTCAGACTCTTAACCAACTGAAGCACCCAGGTGCTCCTAATTTAATTATTTCATAGAAGAACCTCTAATTAAAACTGGATGAAACCTAAATGGACAACTTAAATTGCTCCCTTTTAAAATAAGAGGATCACAAATTTCAATGACTCAAGAAATACTGTTTTTGTTTTGTTTTGTTGAGGGAAAGCACACGAGAGCAGGGGAAGGGCAGAGGGATAGAGAGAGAGACTCTTAAGGAGGCCTCACACTCAATCTGCAGACCCTTGAGTGAGATCATGACCTGAGCTGAAATCAAGAGTCAGACGCTTAACTGACAGCCACCCAGGTGTCCCTAGAGAAATACTGTTTCGAAGAATTCATAGATTTTATGTGAAAGGGGCTTAAGCAATGCCAAAAAATAAAAAACAACATATGATTAGGAACCCAGTGTTCTTGGCAATATCAATGGTTCCCAAACTTAGCTGATCTTCAAAATAACATATATTCAGTCAGAAATTCCAATTGAGTAGTCTTGTGGCAAGTCAGTAAATTGTTAACCAGCTACCTCTCCCCCACATCAACATGCACATACATACAGAACATTGCAGGTGGTTCTAACAATCAACTAGATTAGGGGGTCATTAATTTAAATCATCAGGGGCCTTTCATCCAATTTCATCTGTAAATGTAAGAAGTTCACATGAGATAACTTTTTAAGTGGTATTTGATTGCAAATTTTATGTTCCTGCTACAGCCTCTTGCCTTGTCCAGGGGGTTTCTTCTAGAAAATGAATGACAGATGATCCTCAGCATCACTCAGGAAGAACGTGCTCTCCGTGGAGGCTATTGATTACATTGTTATGAAGCTCCCTATGCTGAGCCAAAAGATGCAACTTTGACTGATTTGACTGAGTTCTACCCTTTGAACATCCCCCTGCTGTCTGATAGCACTTCAAATGCTTAAAGATTGATATTGCATCTGTCCTACATAGTATCTTTTCCAGGTCAAAAAAAGTATAAAGATTATAGCCATAAAAGAATATATATTTTTTTCTAGATAAGCCACTTAAAATGGAACAAGTTCTCAGAATCAATAAGATGTTGTTTCACTAGGAAAGAAGAAAAATCAGTGAAGTAATTTGGAGTCTTGTATCAATAGTTGCAGTTAGAGGAAATCTTGCCAAGAAGAAGGCTGAAGAAAACTGAAGTGTTACAGCCTACCAACATATGGGGTGTGGTAAATTTCAAAGCGAGGAATGGAAGATAAAAAAAGAAAAACTGTAACAATTTCATTTGAATAACTTTTAATATTAAACTGTGTAGGCTATAGCACATTGTTTTAAAATCATTATAGACTTGTTTCTATCAAGGAAAAACTAATCAAATAATTGTCCTGATCATTTTCATATACAGTCATTCAAAATATAACGGTATTCATATATAAGTGGTTGAATTACATAAAAAATAAGATGCACTATAAAAAACAGAGGATAAAGATAGTATGATAGAATCTTCCTTGAAAACATGATCATTGTAAAAATTAATTATATCCCACTTTTAAGAATGATATAAATAGGAGATTCCCTCTAACATACACAAAGATTAATTCAGGATAAATAAAAGTACATTCTATTTATAGTTCAGGAGGAGAACTATTAAACTTATTTCAAGTGGTACAGTTATTAGTTACCTGAAAACATATAAGTAATCTAAACTCCAAAGCCTTACCATTCCTTTTTTTTTCACAATGAATGTTTTTTATTTCTTCCTTATTCAGATTTTCCTTTATTTTCCAAAAACTTACTACTGTCTCCCTCACTCTTCAAAACGGTTATCACACACTTTATACAATTGTTAGCTCAAAAGTCCTTTTGTCCAACTCTGCTCTGGATATTTTTGTCTCTTGACATTATTGATCAGTTTTTCTTGTTGAAATTCTCTACCTTTAAGTTCCAAGACTTTAAAAGGTCTCGATATTCATTTTACTTGTCTGTCTTTCTGGGGATTTTCTTCCTTTATTTGTCCTACAAGAAGCAACTTGTCTTTGTTTCTTTTTTTTTTATATACAAAATCAATAATAATCAGCCTTAATATAAATCTCTACTTCCAAACTATCAGTCAGCTTCTAATCCCTTATCTCCAGGTCTCTCCTCAACATTTTTACCTGGATATCAGGCCATTATCTCCTAGAATTGAAAGGTTAAGAGTTCCAACTGACCAAAGGTCATCCAGTCAAATCTCAAGTTTCAGATAAAGATACAATTTGAAAGAATAACCATGCAAAGTCACCCAGATCATAGGGGTAGGACAAAGAGCAACACAGAAGTTCTGTATTTTTCAGTCCGCAGGTATCTTGTAATACAGCACAACTACTCTTTGTGCCATCTTGCACACAGATGAATACATATTAAATTTAGATTAAATTTATAAATTATAAACCATAATTTACAGAAATAAAATAGCATTTGGGACAAGACAAAATTAATATCAATAATGTTAGGTCAAATATATATTTGGCAATATCCAAGACTGATTCACAAAAAAACAAAACAAAACCCCCAAAATTATTAGAATCAAGATCATTTTTGAAGTTTTTGAGAATACATAAAATAAACTGCTTTGAGTTGGTTGACTCAACTCATGTTTCTTGATATACCTGAGGTCTCAACTTCCTCAAAATTTTGAATTTGCTCCAATGCCTTTAAGAATGCCCTTATCAAATTTAGATATCTGGGGTAGCAGCTTAAATAGCCCTGAAGATCTAGTGATAACTGGTGGAAAGCATAAAAAAGATAAGTCTGTGCAAATGGTCCTAAGGACATACAGAAAATTAAGAAAAATTATTTTAGAAAATCTGCTAAGTCTTGGAAGAACAGTGGTTATCTAGGGCACTTTGATGATGATCTGCTCCCTCACTCCTCCATTCTCTTTTCCCCTGGACAGTAAGTACAGACCCAGGCTTGGTTCCTCTGGCCTAAATTTCTCTCATCAACAACATTTTCAGGTTCCTTTTCAGCCCAGGAGCTGGCCCTACTTCCTTCCTTCTATGCCCTGACCCTTGATAAAGTTTGTTTAGCTCTAATAAAGTAATAAGTTTGGTTGAGAATTATAAACAAAACAAAACGATAAAAAGAAGTATAATGACAGAAGCTCCAATCTAGGCACTAGGACCAAGAAAGCCCACCTCCCTCTCCCTGACCTCCCAGTCAAAAGATACTGTATTTCAACATGAAAGGCAGACTACCAGAATTTCTCTTATCCACCTTCCAGTAACAAGTTGCAGAGGTTAAATTCTTATTGAGTGTGGCTAAGAGGTTGAGGGCTCACTTCCTCCAATCCATCTCCCACAGAACTGAGGACACACCCCAGGTTGTGAATTTTTTAGGCCCTTAACCCAATTCATCCATAAAGCAAAAGTTAAATATCTGAGAAGTCAAGCTCAGAAGACCACTGTACACCTTCATAATGGAGGAATGTCCCTTAAGGAGAAGGGGGACATTGTCCCTCTTCTCAACTCTGGAGCAGGGGTTCAGAAATTTTGCCCACTGGCATAGGCAGTCAGTATGAACAAAGGGCTCCAAAACTCTCTTCAAAGGAAAACTGAGTGTGATTTGATTGTGGTAGGGCTGGATCTTCCATTTCTGAGTAGGCTCTAGACTGGCTCTGGACCCAAAATATGGTCATGTGTCTATCAAGATAATGTCAGAATACCTTTGATTCCAGCTCTGGACCCTGTTAGCTAGTTGCAGCAATAAGTCTCACTCAGTCTTCAATTACAGGGATATTCTATGAACCATGCCAAGAATTTGGTCAAAGCACTCTGGGCTTGCTCTTTTGATTCCAGCTAAATCTAAACCTGATCCTGAACTTGCACATCACAAATTTAGAACAACACACTAGATTGAAGCCTGGTAGCAATCCTAACTTGATAAAAATCGCAACTCCTTTCCTATTTAGGATAGAATCTATTTCAATTAGATCTATTTAGATTAAAAAAGAAAGTAAACTTAATAATAGGCAGGGGAGTGTGTAAAATACAGCTAGCCATTGGCTCTATTCTAACTTTTGTTCCTTCTTTCCAATTAAAGTATTTTTCTTACCACTGAATAATCCCAATCACTGGTCTGCTATACTTCTCCCGTTAATTTTCATACTTCCTTATAATATCACTAAATCTCTTCCTTATGCTAGAAAATATAATCTTTAGATTCTCTTCCAAAACTATTTAAAAAGAACTTGAGGTTGATTTTTCAAGAAAATACACAGAAAACTTTAAGGAAAAGTGTAAATAGTTTACAATGATAGTAGGTAAGCATCATTGAAGACATTTATTCCTTTTTTTTGTTTTTGTTTTTGAGAAATCTAAATGCACTTTTGCAGGCAAATATCAAAGCTGACTCGTTTTTCTTCCCCTTCTTCATTCACATAAGGGAAATTCTTGTTAGCAGAAATACCTCAGCAGGACTTAATATATAAAATTTCGTTAATGTATAGGAAGCATTTAGGCAAATGCCTCAGAACTGAGAAGACACAAAGGAACTCCAATGTTATTAGTGATTGTTACCACTTTGTAAGTACAATATGTTGCCAATTTTTTCCGCCGGGCACTCTTTAACAATTTTATAAATGTATACACTGACCTGGAGGATGTGCATCTCAGAATGGAGTGGCGCCATGGAGTCTTTGAGGCCTGGGGCCTCGGCAGGGGCGAGATTCAGGCCGACGGCTTCCAGGCCAGAAGCCAGTGGGACTTCGCGCGCAGGAAGGAAAGCTTTCAGGACGGCAGGGCTGCGCTCCGCGCGTGCGCAGTTCACTCCCCGTGCTGGCGTCACGAGGCCGCTCAGCCGCGCGTGGCCTGTGGGCGGGAGCTAGATCACCAGCACCCGCGCGCCCGGCTGAGGCCCCGCCTCGCTGAGACCTGGAGACTGTGAGGGGACGGTGACCAGGAAGACAGCCTTACTTCGCAGCGTGAACAAGACCCTACACAGACCAGTGCCTACGATAGGCCGATAGGCCGCCGGCACCGAGTAACTCCGGTAAATAAAAAGAACAAAAACGTTATATGTTCACCTGACCCTTAAAGAACAAGGGCGCCAAGAGGCACAGCCGAAAATCTGCATTTAACTTTTGACTGCTAATAGCCTACCGCTGACTAGAAGCCTTACGGATAATATAAACCGTCACCTAACATATATTTTGGATGTTATATGTACTATATACTGTATTCTTACAATAGTAAGGAAGCCTTGAGGGAGAGAAGAGAAAATACGGGACTGTATTATATTAATCGAAAGAAATCTGCGGATAAGTGAACCTGCACAGTTCAAACTTGTTCAAGGTATGTTACAAATGTAGCATTTAGAAGTGGTGCCTGATTCGGACATGAAGGCACCCCTTACCAGTCCATAGTACAAGTGTGTAGTTTTTAAAGAATATGAAGACAACTGATTTATTTTTGATTTTTTAAATTGAAGAACTGACCTATAATATTGCATTAGTTTCAGAGATAGGACATAGTGATCCTGTGTTTATGTGAGTCTAGTTACCCATCATCATACAAAGTTGTTACAGTGCTATTGAGTGTATTCTTTCCTGTGCTATCCATCACATCTCCATAACTTATTTATTTTGAACTGGAAAGCTGTACCTCTTTTTTTAAAATTCTTTTTTCAAATTCTTTTTTTAATGTTTATTCATTTTTGAAACAGAGACAGAGCATGAGCTGGGGGGAGGGGCAGAGAGAGAGGGAGACACAGAATCGGAAGCAGGCTCCAGGCTCTGAGCTGTTAGCACAGAGCCTGATGTGGGGCTTGAACTTACACACTGAGAGTTCATAACCTGAGCCGAAGTTCGAGGCTTAACTGACTGAGCCACCCAGGCACCCCTGGAAGGATGTACCTCTTAGTCCCTTTTTCCTGTTTTTCCCATTTAAGACCACTGATCTATCATATTAGAGGATAGTGAGAAAAATGAGTAACAAAGTGTGGGCTGAAAAAGTACTTACATGGTGTATCTATTTTACAGGGAATATTGTTTTCATAGATTGGCACTCCTGGTAAGCATATCTGATGCAGAGTATCTGTGGAAGAAATCCACAGTTGGTCTTGAGCATTCCTGTGTATTTTTGCTGGCTGTGCCTAGAATGTAAGGCTCTGACTACTTTTTAAACATGATATTTTTCAGAGTTGGGTATATAGAAAGAAATCCTGATGCATGACATAATGAAAATGCTAGATTCCCCAGCTCAGAGTCCTTCTTCTGTAAGGGAATGTGTTGTGTGTGCGGACATCCAGCTAGACCCTTAATTTTGCCACTATTGGACTTGGGGGCTATAGGGGGACTGATTCAGTTTTTATTTTCATGCTGTTTGCTTTGCCATGAGTGATAATTTCATATGCCTCTGAAACAGAAGTCTTGGTTCTTCTGCCAGCATTCATGAAAGGGGAATTTGTGTATCTTAGCACTCAAAATTTTAGTTTGCAAGAGAAAGACTCATTTCAGACCCTGATAGAGATTTGTATGTAGAAAGTTTACTGGGGAGTGTTCTCTCTGGTGGCATGAGAGAAGCAAAATTAGGCAGAGGGAGAAATTGATTGGCCATAAAGTCACACCAAAGACTGTAATCACTGCTACAAAGAACTTGGGATTTGCAGATGTGTCCCAAACTGAGGCAAGAAGGTTGGGCCTTTGTGTCCCGTATTAAGCAGTCTTTGCATGTGGGCTGCCCCTCCACCACCAGTAATTAAGCACGATTTGGGGCAAGGTAGCTGTGTTTGTCAGAAGGCAAGGATAATAGGGAAAACCTAGCAGTGCACATTATCATCCACTGCAGTTGTAAATCAGAAATACGGAATGAATGGGTTCTGCCAAAACAATGAATTTCCTTTGGAAATATATAACATTTCACTGTTGTCATGCGACCACATTTGTGAGTTTAAAAAATACACTTCTGAGATGAAATACTGTTTTTAAATTCTAGTGGCATGTGTGAATAGACTCAAATGAAATGATTACTTTGGTCAGTTTTCTGACTCCATAGTTTGAAAAAATCTACTTTAAAAGCAAAAAAATGATTCTACCAGTTTACTATTTGTGATTAATTATGGGAAAAATGTTATCAATTATCAACAACTAATCTACCATTATAAACTTTTTCGAGTTTATCCTGTTCTTCTTTATTCACCTGAACACTTTGTTGATCTTTTATATACTATCTAGATATCTGAAATGTGGTTTCAAAACACATGAATTACAGATCCTAACAACATGAATTAGGATTCTCAGTTAAACTCTTAAGTTTTTGCTTTACTGTGGACACTTTGCTTAATTTGTCTTTGCTACAAGTTTCTATTCAATACAGTGGAAATAAGGTATTTCGATCAAATGGTAGTTACCATTTGAGATATTCCATGTGGCTGTGTGCTTAGACAGGAGTACACTCTCAGTATGTCTTAATCACCATTATTATGCTTTACTTTAATTATGTCTACACTTAAAAGCCCTCCTTCCTCTTAGGAACAACATTTACGAAAATATATCTTGGGCTTACTTCATCACCTGAATCTCTCTACTGTTTTTTTTTTTTTTTTTTTTTTTTAAAGACATGGGGATTGTCTTATTTAACTGTGTATCTCAGTGCTTATTATAGTGCCTGACAAACAAAATGAACTTTATTATTGTATTAACGAACACATAAATTAAATAATGAATTTTCCAATGTTGCTAGTTTGATCCAGAAAAATAGTTTCAAGCTTAGAGACCTTCAAAGAAAATTAAAATAAAAACAAGGCTGTCAGTAAGGTTGGTTTTGAGTAACAAATGTAGTATCTAAAGACAGGGCTATTAAATATCTGGAAATTTTTGTTCAACAGGGGAGGATTGACACTTGACAACAAATTTTTTCTATTCTTTATTACAACAGTGGTATAAACTATCTGATAGAGTAAGTCAAATAAATATTTTCTTATTCAGGTTTATCAGTACAATGATATATGGATTCATAAATGGTGGTACTTCAGGGAAGGCATCTTTGGAGGAATATTATGGAAGGGGTGGTGCCTAAAGTACAACTTGAAGAACAAGAAAACCTGAGTAAAATTAAGAAGTAGGTAGAAGATGAGTTCTTATAGAGAGTGTCCTAGAAAGCCATATGAGTAACATATGCAAAATAGTGCATTTAAGTGTGAGAACTTATTGGGAACTATAAATAATATAGCTCAATTGGCAAAAAATGAGTGAGAGATAAGATTGAGTGGAGGGGTGGTCTTTGGATTCTTCCTAAAGCAGAGCCCGAGCCGAAGACTTGGGTGCAAATATTTTATTTAGAAAGTGATCCCAGGAAGTAAGAGTGAAAGAACAGGAAGGGTTATTAAAGCAAGAAGAAAAAGTTAAGCTAAGAATAACTATCAAGATCCCTCCTTTGTATAATGTGGGTTCAGTTTCATTAGGGCTCCGAAGAAGAATAAATATCATCTCCTAGAATTGTCCTCTTAAAGAAAGGAAGGCTGGAAAGTTTACCAACAGGCACTCAGGTCATATCAACTGAGGTTTTCCTGAGAAATTAATCCCTCCATATTTCCAGAGTATACCTAGGAGCTCTGCCAGCCTGGGACCACCTTCCACCTCATGAGGAGAATCACGGGGCTGGAAGGCAACTGAAAGATTTGCTGCATATATTTGAGATGGAATGTTGTCATAAGGAGATAAATTGGACACATAAACTCAAGAGATGAATGGGAAACTGTGCACATGAATTCTCCACAATAGTTACATATGATATCAAAGTTGAGCTAAGAGAATGTGATGTGGGACTCAAAAAATGCCAGCTACAGGTAAATAAACAGGGCCAGACCACAAAGGCCGTGGTACATCTTGTTAGGGAGCTTGGGACTTACCTATTTATTTTTATGAACTGAAGCATGCAGAGTAAGAGCATCATATGACCAGAGGCAAATGTTTATGGACACGGATCATTGCCATGTCCTTGACATAAGCACATAGGATATATACATTAAAATGTTGAAATCCAGGGATGCCTGGGTGTCTCAGTTGGTTAAGCATCTAACTCTTGATATCCGCTCAGGTCATGATCGTGTAGTATTGGGATCAAGACCTGTGCTGAGTGAAGCCTGCTTGAGATTTTCTCACTCTCTCTCTCTCTGCCCTTCCCCTCCCTCAGCCTCACAGTAAATAAATAAACTTTAAAAAATATCAATATCCAGTTCTTACTAATTTCAAAAGGACTTCATAGTACTTTACTTAAGACTTGCCAATCTAGAGAAGAAATTACTTTTTTAATTGCCTTTGCCTACTGCCCAATTAAAAACTGCTCTTAGTAGAACATTCAGTATAAATTATTAACTTGAAATAGTTCTTAACAAAAAGTGTGTTATTGAAAAGAGTTATATTTCATGGGTGCCTAGGTGGCTAAGTTAGTTAAGTATCTGATTTGGTTTAGGTCATGATCTCACAGAACTTTCTGAAAGTTCAAGCCCTGCCTCAGGCTCTATGCTGGCAGCTGAGAGCCCAGAGCCTGCTTTGTATTCTGTGTCTCCCTCTCTCTCTGCCCCTCCCCCACCAATGCCCTGTGTCTGTCTGTCTGTCTCTCTTTCAAAAATAAACATTAAAACATTTAAATGAAAAGAATATTTGTTTATCGTATTGATAAGTGGTGGTTGTGTAAAAACTATACCGAAACATAAAGACTTAAAATAGCAGTTACTTACTGTTTACAGTATATTGGCTAGTAGCCAGCTGACCTAGGAAGGGGTTGGCCAGAGCACCTTTATCCCTCATATTCCTACGTCCAGTGGGCTAGCCAAACAAGCACCTTCTTTCTGTGGACCTGGCTGAAGCTTAAAAGAATAAGCAAAATATGTTAGGTTTCTGAAAGTCTGGGCTTAAAACTTGTTCACTGTCTTCTCACGTCTGCTTCAGTCATTAGCCTCACAAGTCAGATGAGCAAACCCACAGTCAAGAGGCAGGGAAGGAGATGCTCCCTGTTAGTAAGAAGTCACATGGCAAAGTATGTGTACATATACAGACAGACAAAAAATTATGGATAATAGTAATATCTACCACACTGTAATAGAATCCTAGGATTGCTGTAACAAATTACCAAAATCTTGGTGAATTAAAACAGCAGTTGTTTATTCCCTTTGGGAGAAGAGACATTTGGAAAGCCAGAGGTCCAAAATTAGTGTTGGAAAGGTTAGTTCTTTCTAGAAGCTCTGATGAAAAGTATGTTTCAGATGTCACTTCTGGCATCTACTGCGTATAGGCAGTCTTTGGTGTTCCTTGGCTTGTAGATGTATCACTTCAGCCTGTGATGTTTCCGTGCCTCTTTTTGTCTTGTTTTCTGGCTCTTATAAGGAAACTCATCATTATTCATAGGGCCCAACCTAAGTCCAGGATGATCTCATCTCAAGATTCTTGCTTTAATTACATCAGCAAAGGCATTCATTTCAAATCAAGTCACATTTTGAGCTCCTTGTGAACATATCTTTTTGGAGGCTACTATTTAACTCACTACACTAACTCACTCCCAAATGTAACATTTTAAAGATTTTTACCATGATTATCATCAATTCCAATTTGTTGTTTAAATTTAGCACCTTAATGATATATATAGAGAGAGTCATTTTAATTCCACAATAAATCAGAATTCAAATGCTATAAACCTTAGGATTTAAATAAACTGATTTTAATGATTAAATATTTTCATATATGAAAATACTCTATCACTTAATATATCTTACTAAGAACATTGAAGTAGGAACTATGCAAAAAATCAATTTAATATACAGGTTTGATTTAATGTAAATGCATATGTGACATTAAAATGTTACTTAAACCTTAAACAGGTAATAAGGGTAACATGCCATTTTATATTTCTTAATTTTACATGTTATCATAGCATACCTCAGTTCCAGACTCATAGATGTAGTACAAATCAATCAGATGGGCAACAAGTTACTAACTGGTGATTTGATACGAGCTTCCAGAAAAATACAGAACAAAAAATAACCTATAATACAAACTTTTTGGCAGCAAACATGCCAACTCAAACCTAGAAAACTCCTGAAAATATTTATACAAGAATTGTTAAGATTACTAGTAATCACTCCCATGTCTCACAAATTAAATAACAAAACTATATAATAAAGCAAGGTTGTACTAAAAGATGTGGCCCCAGACTGGTGCCAGTACCTGAACTGTTTATTACCATTTATTGCTAGTCCACAATGAGATAAGTGTAGATTCAAACTATTTATAAACTTTTTTTAAAGTTTTATGTTACTTCCACATTCTAAATGTATGACTTTTAGACTCCCCTCACTGAACATGGCCTAAATCTTTGGAGATGCATGTGGAACGGATTAGATATTTCATATATTTCATATATTCATGTATACATATACCGATGTTTGATAATTAAGGATTTATTTGTCAACTTCAATTCAAAAATATACTAAATCTAGAATCCATTTCTTTTCTCAAAAGATAATTTAAGTTTTTGGAACTAGCTATTGATGAAGGTTTGAAAATATTTTGAGAATACAGCATAACTTGCATTTTGGATAATAGTTAACAGTGATTATCCTGAGTTTGCTGAATTTGTTTTAAAATCTTTAACTCCATTCTCGTTTACTTACATCACTAAGACTGGTCTCTCTACTGCCATTTTTTCCTGAAATAAAAAAGTTGTGATATAGATCATCCTCTGTCACATTGTCATCAATTCAACCTAGATTAAATAAATTAATAAATTTATTCATTAAATTTAGTTGTCTGATTTATCAGGTTACAATTTTTTTTTTAAATTTGTTTTTTAATGTGTATTTATTTTTGAGAGACAAAGTGTGATGGGGGAGGGGCAGAGAGAGAGTGAGACACGGAATCTGAAGCACACTCCAGGCTCTGAGCTGTCAGCATAGAGCCCAATGCAGGACTTGAACCCACAAACTGCAAGATCATGAAGTGAGCTGAAGTTGCATACTCAGCTGACTGAGCCACCCAGGTCCCCCCCTGGTTAAAATTGTTAATATTGATATGTTGTTTATTCAAAAGTATGTAAACATATGTTTAAGACGGAAATCACCATTTCATTTAGAAACTTTCTTTACATTACAATCTTAATAAAATTACAAGTTTAATACTTATCTGTATTGTTTTTATGTAACTTTTAATGAACTTTTAGTGAAAAGAATATAAACTTTGCATTTTCTTTCTTTTTATATTACATTATGATTATATTTGTTGAAATGTAATTGAATACTTAGTGGTTCTAATATAAAAGATTGAGTATGTGGCACCTGGGTGGCTCAGTTGGTTAGGCAGCCAACTTTGGCTCAGGTCATGATCTCATGGTTCGTGGGTTTGAACCCTGTGTCGGGCTCTGTGCTGACAGCTAGCTCAGATCCTGGAGCCTGTTTCAGATTCTGTATCTCCCTCTCTCTCTGACCCTCCCCTGCTCATGCTGTCTCTTTCTCTCTCTCAGAAATAAATTAAAAAAAAAAAATTACAATTTTTTTAAAAGATTGAGTATATCAAAATGTATTTATCTTTGTGTTTTTCTTATTTTACTAGGAAAATAATAATTTTTAAAATTATTATTTTCCTAGTAACATATGCTTATTTTATTTTAAAAATATATTGGTCCATAAAACATTGGTATTTTTAAAAAAATGGTGCAGCATGGATTGTTTGAGAAGCAATGAAATAGATGATTCTTGGCTAAATTTCAGAGATTATCCATAAATGAGTATATACCAGTATGTTAGTGGAATTAGTCATTTTACATTCCAAGATCTAAAGAATCTTAAAATATCCAGAATACATAGGGCATGGTAACAAAGAAGTATGGGGACAGTCTGGAATACTTTATTATGATAGTGATACTAATAATTATAATTATAAATGCCATTTGACACTTTTATAATGCTCTATTCATTACTTATAATACCCTTGTGATTTGGGACATGAAATGCTCAAAATACCATATCCTATTTTAGTACTTCCTAGAAGAAATTTGATGGTGATATTACTACTAAAGTATCATGGCATCAATGAAATGAGGAATTCTTTTTCTAATTATTCTTTCTATCAAAAGTGATATAGAAATACTTCTCCCATTGGCAAATAAAACTGTGTGATACAATAGCTAAAGGCAAAACACTGCCTTATAGCGAAAAATATCCAGTAAAGCACCTCAGTTCAGAGAGTCACAAAGGTGCAGTATTTTCAGCAATTCCTCTTAATCCTTTGTTGGCAGGCAATAATGATAATATATAGCTAGACTTTTCTTGAGCACATAAGATGTGTTAGCCATCTATTAAACATGCACATGTGCACACATAGCCATATGCATGCTTATGCTTATATATTCACTTCAGGGCTCAAAAGAAGCCTGTGATTTAGGTACTGTGGTGGTCTTTTGATCTGTTAATTGGCTAGGCTATAGTTACCAACTTTTCAATCAGACATCTAAGTGTTGCTATGAAGATATTTTATAGATGTGATATTATGGACTTAAATAAGAGATTCTATATAATCTGTGTTGGCCTTAATTAGTTGAAAATACTTAATATAATTGGTAAGGCCATCCCAATGAAGAAGAAATTCCAGAAATTCCTCTAGTGGACAGTAGCTATAGTCCATGCCTGAGAGTTTGTCTGTCCTGTGGAATTCAGATTTGCCTAGGTACACCACAGTTGCATTAGCCAACTTCCTGCAATAAATCTCTTAATATACATACGGTTAAAACTTGACTGATATAGGTTTTATTATCATACCTGCTTACAGAGTTTAAAAAGTTAAATTTCTCACCCTACATGCAGTTAGTTTGTGCCAGGGTAAAGGTTTGCATTCAGAGTTTATACCCTTAAAAATTGTGCCACATATTTTCAGAACAATAGTTGTCAGCTATATATGATAAAAATTTAGGTTTCTATGTGATCAGCAGACTTTTCATCTAGCTCTCAACTATCTCTTAAAATGAAGAGGTGGGCCTCAATATCAGACAGTACCTGTTGGACATACTCTCAAGTGTTCTGAAAATAGAAAACAGTTTACTGACTGTAGTTTCCACTAGTTAATGTAGATTAAGCCAGTCTCAACTTTTTGAGGCTGGAGTCAGGCTCTTCCAAGAAATGGTACATATAGATGTCAACAGTAGAAAGACCCTATTTCACTCTATCAGTCAGGATTTCTTTCTTTCTTTCTTTCTTTCTTTCTTTTTCTTTCTTTCTTTCTTTCTTTCTTTTTTTTTTTTNCAGTCAGGATTTCTAGGAAAGGCTGCAAGGGGAAAGACAGAGGAGTTCTTCCATTCCTCTTTTCAGCTCTTCATTTAGAATTCTGTCTTTTGGTTTGGATACAATCTACATTTTGCTTTTATAAATATTTTTTCTGCTTATCTTCACAACTCTTAAGAGATAATTGGGGTAGATAATTTCTCTTTTAATTGACCATGAAATGTAAGACTTAAAGAAAATAGAAAAAGACCTGCTTAAGATCACACATCCCATAATTGGCCAAATCAGAATATAAGTTTCTCCAATATTCTTACTTTCGTGCATCATGTTTGATTACCCTTCAAGCGGCCATATGTACAGGGTTCCTTCCTTTCAAGTTTCTAGATGGCTCAATCTGTGAGGTTAGAAACAAGGGAACACTAGGGAGAAATGTTTTATTCCTGTATTATGCAGTAGAAATAACAGAATAAGTAATTTTCTATTATTGCAGTACAAATTAGCACAAGATTAGCTGCTTAAAACATTAATTCATGTTCTCACATTTCTGTCCTTCCGAAGTCTTGTAGAGCTTAGTTCGTTTCTTAAGGGAGAAATCATCATGCCAGCCACAATTGCAATTCTCATCTGGTACTTGGTATCTTCTTTCTGAAGCATTGATTGTGGGATAAATTCAGTTCCTTCTCTTGCTTTTGACATGGCTCCCTCCAGTTTCAAGCCAATAGCAGCAGATCAATTCTCTCTCACACTTCTCATCTCCTTCATTTCTCTTTTTATTTCTTCTTGTGCTTTTAAAGCTTCTTTTGATGGAAAGAACATTAGACCTGTGTTTCCATCCTACCTCTGCCACCATTAGCTTTATAACCTGGGGGTCACATAAACTTTCAAGGCTTTATTCCATTAGGTATAGAATGAAGACACTGAAGTCTACTTTTTCTCTCAACAAATTTCTTGACACGTATTAATCACTCTAGGGTCCCTTTCAGTTCTAATTTTAAATCATCTGAACAAGCAGTTCAGTAATAAAGATGTACCTTTTGTCAAATATATAACAAGAATTTCTGAATATGCTCAATAAAAGTTCATTAAGTGAAAAAAAAAGGTAGATGAATATAAGCAGTACTTTTCAAGTTATCTATATTTCACAAAGGGTAAAATTAAGCAAGAATAATACTGCTTCTCAGATTCCTGACCTCTCTCCAAGACTTATGAATTTTATTAACTGTTGATTCATGTGAAACCCAGTATCTGATAGCTATGAGGCATGAACAGCAATTAATTACACTGGTGCCACTCAAAAAGAAGTAGGATCTAATGCATAACTGCCAGTCCTATCGAAACCTTCCACACATATTTAATATTGAACAACTGATATAAAATGTTTCAAAGGAAAAAAATGTGGTTATGCTTCCATTGTGCATGGCTTTGTGCATTGTAAGCAACTATGATGTTATTTTTAAAAATCATTTATTTATTTCATTATGTACTCTTTAATTCCCATCTCCTATTTCCCCTACACTGCCACCTACCTCCTTTCTGGTAACCATCAGTTTGTTCTTTATAGTTATAATGGCTGTTTAAAAGGATTTTTTTTCTTTTAGCTTCTGCATTGCAAAGGAAACAATCAACAAACTAAAAGGCAAGAGACGGAATGGGAAAAGATATTTGCAAATGACAAATCGGATAAAGGGTTAGTATCCAAAATATATAAAGACCTTACCAAACTCAACACCCAAAAAACAAATAATCCAGTGAAGAAACAGGCAGAAGATAGGAATAGATACTTTTCCAAAGAAGACATCCAGATGGCCAACAGACACATGAGAAGATGCTCAGTGTCGCTCATCATCAGGGAAATAAAAATCAAAACCAGACTGAGGTACCAGTTCACACCTGTCAGAATGGCAAAAATTAGCAACTCAGGAAACAATGGATGCTGGCAAGGATGTGGAGGAAAGGGAACCCTTTTGTACTGTTGATTGGAGTCCAAACTGGTATAGCTGCTCTGGAAAACAGTGCAGAGGTTCCTCAAAAAATTAAAAATAGAATTACCCTACAACCCAACAATAGCACTACTAGGAATTTATCCAAAGAGTACAGGAGTGCTGATTCATATGGGCACATGTACCCCAATGTTTATAGCAATGCTTTCAACAATAGCCAAATTATGGAAAGAGCCTAAATGTCCATCAACAGATAAATGGATGAAGAAGATGTGGTGTATATATACAATAGAATACTACTTGACAATGAGAAAGAATGAAATAGTCATTTGCAGCAATGTGGATGGAACTGGAAGGTATTATGCTGAGTGAAATAAGTCAGTCAGAGAAAGACAAAGATCATGTAGTTTCATTCATATGTGGATCTTGAGAAACTTAACAGAAGACAATGGGGGAAAAGAAGAAGGAAAATAGTTAAAAACAGAGGAGGGAGGCAAACAACTCTTAAATACAGAGAACAATCTGAGGGTTGATGAGGGGTGGGGGATACGCGGAAATGGGTGATGGGCACTGAGGAAGGCACTTCTTGGGATGAGCACTGGGTGTTGTATGTGAGTGATGAATCATGGTATTTTACCCCCCAAAACAAGAGCACAATTTATACACTATATGTTAGCCAATTTGACAATAAATTAATAAAAAAAATTATTTTTTCCTACAATGTATTTTGATAATAGCATTGTCAATAGAGAGCTTTGTATGTGGTTATTTTTTCTACACACCTGTTGAATTGCAGCCTCACCTTCCAAATCTGTGGCTTTGAATAAATTATGAAATACTTTAAAAAATGCCTTATTTGAAAAAAGTGGTGTGCATCAATAGCACTGGGCTCATTGGGAATGTAAGTGCTCATAAAATATGCAATCTTAAGGAAAACCTGAAAACAACCTATTAAAGAAAACTTTAATGAGTTAGAGATTTTAAAAATTATGAATTTGGGACATACATGTTTATATAGCTGTCAGCGAAGAGGAAGAGATTCTATGGTGACCCTATTTTGATAGAGCTGTGACACAGGAAATAGACTCAGAGACTTGTCTGCCGAAAATTTATTGAGAAATGGTCTTAAAATATACAACTTTAAGAAAATGAGGTTAGGGCCAGGCAGAATGATAAGTTGACCTGCAGTTTACTCCCAACTAAGGCCTTTGTAACTCCACATCAGTCAATAATTGGCACCACTGGGAGTAAAGTCTTTGGACTTTACAATTGTGTACAACTGAGGACAGTGTCCAGTAAGAGACACATGTTTGAGGCATTAGTAGCCAGTATTCCCAGCAGCTGGGAGATGGGTCTATGTCCATTTTCTATAACTATGGTTTAAAAAAAAATCACAACTGATATAGTGGCTTAAAGTAACACACATTTATTATCTTAAAGTTTTGGAGGTCAAAATCTGAAATAAGTCTCCCTGGGCTAAAATCAAGGTGTTAGGCTTGTGTTCTGTTCTGGAGGCTCTAAGGAAGAAATCATTTTCTTCCTTCTCCAGCTTCTAGAAGCTGTTCTCATTCCTTGGCTTATGACCTTATATCATCTTCAAAGCCAGTGAAGTCTTCTGCATGCTGTGTCACTCTAGTAATAACATTCCTTTACTTTACGAAAACTTGTGATTACATTGGGCCCACATGCATAATCCAAAATAATCTTCCTATCTCAAGGTCAGCTATGTAGCGATCTTAATTCCATCTGTAGTTTTAATTCCTCTTTACCATGTGACCTAATTTAGTTATAGGTTCTGGATATTGGGGAGTAAACATCTTTGAGTGGTCATTATTTTGCCCATAACAGGTACATTTACTCCTGAAGAAAATAACTGAGTGAAGCACACAATATATAGTTGCCAGACTGGTGAATTAGATAGAGATGAAGGCAGCCACCTTTTATTGACAGTGGCACCGTTCTNTACTATTAAATTATTTTTCAGTAAATTTATAGATCTATGTAACCATCACTACAATCCAGTATTAAAACATTTTCAAAGGGAGATGATGGGCATGGAGGAGGGCACTTGTGATGAGCGCTGGGTGTTATATGTAAACCAACTTGACAATAAACTATTTAAGGAAAAATAATAAAACATTTTTACTACCCCAGTAGTTTCCTCTTGCCTATTTCCAGCAATCTCCATTCTGATCAGCCCCAGATAACTGCTTTTGGTTTCTATAGATTTGACTTTTCTGGACATTTATATAAATGTAATCATATGATATGTAGTGCTCTGGATCTGGCACATGTGGTATGAATAATATAACACACTGTGCTTATCCATTTACTGGCTGACACATTTAGATTGATTCCAATTTAGGAATGTTATGAACAATGCTATATACAAGTATTTACATGTACATATTTCCTTAGTAAATATCTAGGAATGGAAATGTAGGGCCATATGATATATATACATTTTTTAAAAAACATGCCAAACTCTTTCTAAAATAGCTGAATCAGTTTTATTCCCACAGGCAATATATGAGGGTACCTCTTTTCCACATCGTTACAAACATCTGTTTGTTTTTAAATATCTTTTTGATAATAGCAATTAGTGTATGTGTGTAGTGGTATGTCAGAGTATTTTTCAGTTGCATTTCCCTTAATTACTAAAGATATTAAACATTTTTTCATGTGTGTATTTGACACATTCTTTGGTGAAATATTTATCCAAAATTTTGCCTATTGTTTAATGGGAATTTTTGGCCTTTAAATATCAATTTGAATGGGTTATTTGTGTATTCTGGATACAGGTTTGTTATTAGATATATGATTTTCAAATATGGTTTGTCTTTTCAATTTTATTAATGATATATTTAAAAGCACAGAAGTTTTTAATGTTGATGGAGGTAAATACTGTTTTCATTTATGAATCATATTTAGGTATTTTATCTAAGACATCTTTGCATATCCCAGTACTATGATACTATGATACTATCTCCTAGATATTCTTTTGGAAGTTTTGTAATATTAACTCTTATATTTATGCATATGACTTATTTTGGGTTGAGTTTTGTATATAGTGTGAGGTAAGGTTCTAAGTTCATCTTTTTGCATATAGATAATTAATCGTTCTATGACCATTTGTTGAAAAGACTATCCCCTTCCCAATTATTTTTGTTTCTTAGCCATAATTACCCAAATTTAATCGTGATTTCTGGATTATCAATTTTGTTCCATTAGTTTTTACTTCTAATACACACATACAAAACCCTTTGTCTCTACTACTACAACTTGATAGTAAGTTTGAAAATCAGATAGTATATGCTTTCCACCTTTATTCTTTTCCAAATAGTTGGTCATTACAGTTAAATATTAATTTTACTAATAAACATTAATTTCTACTAAAAAACCTGATATGTTGATCAGTATTTTCTTGAATCTATAGATCAATTTGGAGAGGGTTGCCATCATAAAAAGATAGTGAGTTTTCTAATCCATAAACATGGAATATTTGTTTATTTAGATCTCTTAAAATCTCACAGCAAGCTTTTATAGTTTTCATTATATAAGTCTTTCATCACTTTAGTTAAATTTATTACTGAGTATTATTCTGGTTGCTGTTACTGTGAATATTTTTAATTACTTTTTCAGAATGTTTATTGTGCATATATAGAAATATAGTTGATTTTTGTATATTGGTCTTGTATTATGTAACCTTATTAAATGTGTTTATTAATCCAGTGAATGGAAGTAAGTGTGTGTGTGTGTGTGTGTGTGTGTGTGTGGTTTCCTTAGGATTTTCAATACAGAGAATAATGCCATAATAATGCCATATGTGACTGAATATGGACAGTTTTGCTTTTTTCCTTCAAATATGAATACCTTTTATTTATTTTTCTTGGCTGACGGCACTAGCTAGAAACCCCAGTATAATGTTGAATAGATACCTGCTAAAAGTAGATATCCTGTCTTTTTCATATTTTAAGGAGAGAATTCAGTGTTTCACCATTAAGTATGATATTATCTATAGACTTTTATAGGTACCATTTATTAGTTTGAGGAAATGATTTTCTATTTCCAGTTTACTGGGTGCTTTGTAGAAATGGACTTTGGATTTTTTTTTTTGCATTTGCTGAGGTGATCCTATTTTGTATTTTTTGTTTGTTTTTAGTTATGTAAATAGTAACTCTGTTATGGTGAAGGAATCTCAGAAGGTTTCCTTTTATTTTCTGTACAATCATGACTCTTATCTCACAGATCAAAAACACTATGTGAGTGCTCTGCTATCAAGTTTAGTTAGGCCAATAGTATATTTGGAAAATGACTACTATGTGGGTCTATGAATATAGAAGAGTCATTGTGAGCTGCATAATCTGAGGTCTGCATTTATTACCTGGCCACCACTACTCTTATTTTAACAATGCAAAGCTATTTGGTGCTTTGAATCCTTGGTTATCAATGCCAATCCAGCCCTTGTATCCAATAGAATTTAAAATATACTGGTACTCTCTTTACCTACTGCATGGTTATCTAACTAAAGTGTTTCCAGTTACCTTTGGTGGAACAGTTTTTTTATTTACAGAAAAATTGTGAAGAAAGTACAGAGAGTTTCTATATGCTTACTTCTTCTGTACAGTTTCTTTTGGCTTTTGTCTAACCAAGTTTATTCATTTCTGAAGTTATTTAGATCAGCATGTTATTCTTTTATCCCCTTCACTGATGTTGTTTCATACATTTGTAAATGCAGTAAGATAGTTTTATTTATTTTTAACATATTGCTTTCCATCTTTGGATCCACTGAGCTTCTAAGTTATTTTTTATGATTATGTTTCATTAAGGTTGACTCTTCTTAATGAAAATTTTATAGAGTTTGGAAAATACATAGTGTTATGTGTTCACAGGTGTAGTGTCAAACAGAATAGTTTCATTGCCCTGAAGAATCCCCTGCCCTGTGCTTTACTTATTCAACCTGAACCATTTCTTGGGAACTAGCAATATTCTTTTATCATGTCTGTCTTTTTTAGAATGTTATGCAATCAGAATGATTACAGTATATGACCTTTTCAGACCAGCTTTTATCACTTAGCATTTTGGATTCATTCATGTCCTCTCCTGGTCTGATAACTTATTTTCTTGCTGAATAATAATTTTTGTATGGATGTGAAAAAGTTGGTTTATTCACTCATCTATTGAAGGACATCATGATCACCTCAGTTTTGGGTGATTATGAATATAGATGCTGTAAACATTCAGGTTTTTGTGTAGACATAAATTTTCAGATTAGTTGGATAAATATCTAGGAGTGTGATTTCTGGATCACATGGTAAAGCTATGTTTTGCTTTGTAAGAAACTACTGGACTGTCTCTCAAAGTAGTTCTACAATTTTGCATTTTCATCAGCAATGAATAAGTGTTTATCATTGTCACTAGGAACTGGTATTTTAAGTTTATTTTTAAATTTATTTATTTATATTTTTTTAATTTTAGCCATTCTAATTAATGAGTAGTGGCTCTCTAAGTGTTTTTTGTGTATAGGAAGTTTTGTGAAGATTTATGGGGTTAGTTATGAGAAACTGCAAGTTTTAGAAGAAAATCATTGTCAATTGTTTTCTGAGAATGCAGAGAACAATCTTTATTGATATAGTTTCTAATAGTGGTGTATATTCTTTTGATTAATTATAGTTATTATTGAATATGCTTAGGCTTATGGCTATGGTTAGGGAGATATTAACCTAGAATTTTATCGCTGCCCATTTAAAAAAAAATTAAACAGCTTTCAAATTAAAATGAGTCATCAAAACCAAATATCCTCTGCAGTGATTAGTATGACTGACCACTGCTTTCTTTTTTTTTTTTTAATTTTTATTTATTTTTGAGAGAGAGAGCAGAGCACAAGCAGGGGAGGTGCAGAGAGAGGGAGACAAGAATCAAGCAGGCTCCAGGCTCTGAGCTGTCAGCATAGAGCCCGATGTGGGGCTCAAACCCACAAACGGCAAGATCATAACCTAAGCCAAAGTTGAACATTAAATCAACTGAGCCATCCAGGTGCCCTGACTGACCACACCTTTCAATATGGGCCTACCTCATAGAGTTAAAGGTAAAAATTTTAACAACATAGTTATAGTATATACAACGTATTGGTTTCTTTCCAGTTGCATAGTTTGTAGACATCCAAATACCTAGTTTGATTTTTTCATGCATTTTTTTCAAGTGAATTTGGAAATGCTAATTATATTTTGCTAATATGTGTTTAACATGCCCCATATTTATATTAGGTAAAATACATTTCAAATAAAATGTCTTTCTTTTATGTTGTAATCTACACTCTTATTTTCAAATTGGATGATTATTAGGCCTATATTTAATAGCTACTCAGGTTAAAAATGCTCAATGTGACCTTTACTTTGAGAATGAAAACATATAATTTTCACTATTTATTCACCTGAATTTTACTATTTAACATGAAATTTTAAAAGAAAAGTAGGTACTTTTACATTATTAACTGCTCTATACATATATTTAAGCTATAGTCTCATTTTGGATTTGAAAGATTATAATTGAGTGAATATAAAAGGGAGATCTAATTTTTGTAAATACTTTCTCTCTTTCAACTGGTAAAATAAGAATATAACAGGAATCAAATGCATGCCTTCCTTTTTAAAAATAAATGAACTTAAATAGGGTTTATGACACATTTGCACATGTGTGGTCCTATTAATCATAGTCCAGTGAATTAACAAATAAAGGAGGAAAATCTTACTACATTCTTACCATCTTAGTAAAGGTCCTGAATTTAGCAAGGATAAATAGAGTGAAAAAATTTACCTGTATATTTTTTCTCTTATTTAAAATTTACATAAACGAAATTGCCACTTCTAACAATAATGTGCTAGCTTTATTCAGACCAAGTCTCCCACTAAGTAGAACTAAATACTCTACATCATCATCATCATCATCATCATCATCATCATCAACAATGATAGTATTTGTTTGGAAACATCAGAAAGCTACCAAGGTAGCAAGAATTTAAAAGTCCAAGATTCCCCCACAAAGAGAAGATTAGACAGGCAAGCTGAATATTTGGAATCACTTTTCTTAAAGAATTTTTTTATTCAAAACCAGAGGCTTGAAAATGGGGAGAACTTTCTTCATATAACACAGAGTAGGGAGGTGGGTTTTTGGTTTAGATGCCATTGTGGATGTAGAGCTCCACATTTTCATTCGGGAGACTTAAAAAGCTGGAGATAACAGAAAGAGTAAATTAGAAATGATAATTTTTCACAAAGGTTAAAACCTAGCTTCAAATTAATTCAACCGTTGAGTAGATAAAAGCACTTAACTGTGGGAAACAAAACAAACCCTGTCTTGAGAAAAATAATACCGCCAAAAAAGTTGTACTGTCTCTTCGGTTTTTCAACACAATGTATGACATTCAACCAAAATTAGCCATAAGTTAGGGGGGGAAAAAACCTAATAGAAATGAATCTACAGGCAATAAAAATATTAGAATTAGTGAGCATAGATCTTCAGTTATCTGTGACTAATGTTTGAGAAGACAAACCAAAACATAGAGAGTTTTAGCAGTGAAATAGAAAATATGCATTTTAAATAAACTAAAATTGATAAATACAGTAATTAAAAATAAGAATTCATCAGGAGCACCTGATTGGCTCTTTCTCCCTCACTCTCTGCCCCCCCAACATTTAAAAAGTTTAAAAAATAATTCAACAGGGGTGCCTTGGTGGCTCAGTCGGTTAAATGTCTGACTTCGGTGCAGGTCATGATCTCATAGTCAGTGAGCTCATTGAGCCCCATGTTAGGCTCTGTGCTGACAGCTCAGAGCTTGGAGCCTGCTTCAGATTCTGTGTCTCCCTCTGTTTCTGTACCTCCCTTGCTTGCTTTCTCTCTCTCTCTCTCTCTCTCAAAGAAATAGAAATTATTTTTTTTTAATTCAACAAATGGATTTAATGTCAGATTATACATAATTGGAGAGAGGGTTAGAAAACTGAAAGCATATATAAAAAACTTTGAAATGTAAAAAGACAAAAGTATGGAAAATATAGAAAAAGTCATAAGAAACATTGGGGACACAAGTGTAAGTGCATATCGTATGTTATGCATATACTTGGCCCAGGAGGGTAAAAAACACTATGATATTGACAAGACATATTTGGCTATATAATGGCTAAGAATTTTCTAAAGTTGTGAAAGACATGAAACCAGATTAAAGAAGTCCTAAAAACAGCAAACATGATAAATACAAAAATATCCTAATCTTGACTCTTAATAGCAAAACTCCTAGAAATCAAAGATAATAATATTAAGACTTGAGAGACAGAAAAAGGACGTATTTTCAAATCAGCAACAAGACTGAGAACTGATTTCTTGGCAGAAACAAGGACAATTAGAAAATAATAGATAAGGGGCACCTGAGTGGCTCAGTCAGTTAAGTGTCAGACTTCGGCTCAGGTCACGATCTCAGGGTTCATGGGTCTGAGCCCCGCGTTGGGTTCTGTGCTGACAACAAGCTCAGAGCCTGGAGACTGTTTCAGATTCTGTGTGTGTCTCTCTCTCTGACCCTCCCCTGCTCACACTCCCTCTCTCTCTCTCTGTCTCTCAGAAACAAATTAAAAAAAAAAAATTTAAAAACAATAGATAACAATCCAAGTTCCGAAAGAATTTACAAAAGTAGAAGTCTATACTATGGCTGTCATAGCAATGTGCCTCTTCAATTCCCAACTCCAGGAAGCATAATTGCCTAAAGGCTTCTGCTGAAATCCATGCTTGAATTAGCTCAGAAGTCATAGTTTTCACAGACTGCTCTTAGCTAAATAGACACTGGGAAAGGGATTAACTATGGCAAGCCAATTCCTAAGAGATTAGGAATCCTTTTGATGGGCAGCTGTCTTCTGATGGGCTCCCTCACAGATTTGGCAAAATTTCCTTAGAAACATGCTACACAATAAGATACCTCTAACTAGCTATTCTCTTCTTTCTTCCTCTCCTCTTCCTCCATCTCTCAGAATCTGTCCTGCATTGCTATCACATGGCTCTCTCAGCCATTCTCTGCCTCAACCCTTTATTTTCTCTCAGAGGCATTTCCCTTAAGTAATTTATTTCATATCTAACCCTATTTTGGCATCTGTTCTTAGAATAACTAATAAAGAAAAAAATCCCCACAAAATAAAACAGGAATAGAGATTTTTTTTGCAATAAGTAAGATAAATAAAAAATTGACAGAATTAATCATTGACAAAAAATTAAACAGCACAAAAAGAAATACTAAAAAGCTATCACTAAAGGCATAAGGAAACATCTCAAATACAAATACAGAGATGCATAAAAAACATAGACAGCAGATAAATGTGTAAGTATAATGAATGATGGCTATAGAAAATTATAATAACATCTTATGGAGTTTAAAAATATGTGAGAACAAAAGAACAAGTGGTAAATAACTTTTACAAGGAGTTAAAGTGCTCTTAGGCCCTTGCACTGTGCAGGAAGTGGGCCCCTTTAGTCTGGGTAGGTCTTATGTATATGCTAGGATCCCACTCCAAGAAAGGTGGAATGTTAAAGAGATTTGCAGGTATAATTAAGGTCTTTAATCTCTCAACTTTGAGTTAACCAAAAGGGGATTATCCTTGCTGGACTTGACTTAATCCTCTGTGCCCTTTCAAAGAGGGTCCAGACCTTCCCTGAAGTGAGACAATGAAAGAAACTCCTCACTAGCTTTGAAGAAGTACTCTGCTGTGAAAGGTGCTCATGACTGGGCCTTGAGAGCATCTTCCAGAAATTCAGAGTGACACCCACTCAACAGACAATGAGAAAGCAGTGACCTCCATCCTACAGCTGCAAAGATAGAGTTCTGACAATAGAATTCTGAAAAAGACTCCAAAGAGCAGATGAGATAGTGGCCCTGCCAGCATGACATTGGAATGGAGCCACATGACACCTTTAGCAGAGGACCTAGGTAATCTGTGTCTGGAGCCCCGACCCTCAAAATTATAGGGTAATAAGTACATGCTATTTTGAGGTTCTTCCCTTTTGGTAATTTGTTATATTCCATTAAATTTTAAATTTTGCAGCTCTTACAGCTATGATAAAAACACGTAGAGAAGACTTTAACATGAGAGGCCTATTAGATATAAAGAATATTTTATAACATAAAATAATTAACTCACCAGAAGATATAACAATTTTATTATTTTTTAATCATTTTATTTTTTTATATTTTATTTTTTTTTTTACAAATAGTTTATTGTCAAATTGGTTTCCATATAACNGGATATAACAATTTTAAATATGTAGGTAACTAACACAAATATCTTAAGTTTATGTAAATCAAACTAAAAATTAATATTAGGAAGACCAGATAAATCCACTATTATTGTGATAGATTTTATCATACATAAAACATATTTTGGAACAACATGTTTATTTTCAGGTCCATGATTCATTTCAAATATATTGCTAGAACAATAATATGACTCTATAGAATTTGAAAAAATAAGAACTTGTAAAATGAGGTAAAGAGTGACTTCAGAATGCTTGCTAGCTAGGTTTGAAATTACCCTTTAAAGCAAAGGTCTTTTGGGGCGCCTGGGTGGCTTAGTCGGTTAAGCATCCGACTTTCGCTTAGGTCATGATCTCACGGTTTGTGGGTTCGAGCCCCGCATCGGGCTCTGTGCTGACTGCCAGCTCAGAGCCTGGAGCCTGTTTCAGAATCTGTATCTCCCTCTCTCTGACCCTCCCCTGTTCATGCTGTCTCTCTTTATCCTAGAAATAAAAAAAAAAACAAAAAAAAAAAAACAAAGGTCTTTTAAATCTATTCAGTGATTTAAACCTTTAGGCTAGAAGAAACATTCACATTACTCGTTTGCATAAACTTTTTTTTTTAGATTAAAAAGCCAGTGATACTGTTAGTCTGGGTAGTGCAGCAAAATTATTCTCATTCGATTTATATTCCAGTATTTTGTTCAGTTCATATCAGTGAGTAGGTACACACTTAATTAGCAGCTATTTTCCAGTAGGCAGTAATATCACTGAATATGAAACAGAAACATATGGCTTTTACCTTTAAAAAGGTATTTTTATTGCAGTAGGTTATGTCTTAGGGTCTGTAGTTTACTTTAAGATGTATCAGCATGTAATTTTAAGCATATACATACCAGTTTATTCCACATTGTTATGGACAGTCATTTGTTCTACTTCAAAATATGCATTTCATGGTTGGTTTAGGATATCCGATATGCGGAATTCTGAAGAAGACTACTATAAACATCTTGCTTTTCTATGTCTCAATTAACACTTCAGACTTTGTTTACTACCATTATTATTTTTGAAATAAAAGCATAATTAGTATAATTATAATTAGAAATGGAATTTATTGATGAAACTGAAAGTATTAAAAATATGGATTAGCTAAGATATTTTAGATACACTTACTGTCTTTGCATGAATAAAAGTTTCAGAATCTAGAGAAATGTCTTCTCTGCTTCATTAGGGATGGCATCTAAAGCTTCATCTTTAAGTGATTCTGTATCTAGTCATTAGTTAGGAGTGATTCTGATTCTCTGATATCACTTATAGGGTTAAAAAAAATTCTGCTGCTGCAAAACACTTGCACATCCCTGGCATAAACATTTTATATAGGGTGATGTTTATAATACCCAAATTTATCTGGAATTTATTGAATTTACTAAATATGTTGTGTAAAATGTGAAGTGACTCCTTGTAATAAACACTTGTTTACTACAAAACAAAGTAGTTACACAAACAAGTAGTTACACAAAACAAACAAAATCAAGGCAGAGAGGTAATATAAAGGTAATAGAAAATGCAAACAAAATGTTATGGCATTTCATTAGAAGAGAATTCACATCTTGTGGTGCTTCAAAAAAGCTGTCATGTGCAAAAGAGGACAATTAAAAATGCAGAGAGTAGGTCATTAAAGATTGGAAACACCATGAGAAAAATATTGATGAGTAAATCAACATGGAGATATTTGGAAAACAGTCAGCTATGTAAGATAAAATGCCTATATGGTAGGTGCTCAAAAAATATTTATTAAATGCGTAAATTAGTGAATGAAAAAATGAAGTTAAATTATTTGAGGCTTTGTCTTCAAGATAATTTACTTATAAATATTAATTACTTTCTTGAGAAGGAAAGTAATTAATGGTTTCTTAGGAAGTATGTAATTAAATCATGTGACTGTCCTGCTGTATAGGAGGCTTATTCTGGATTGAATAAGGGATAAACTGGAATAGAAAGGTGGTGGGTACAGGGAGTAGAATGAGTGAAATCAGGGTTGCCTGACTGTCTCAGTGGGTAGAGCATGCAACCTTTGATGTTAGGGTTAAGAGTTCAAGCCCCACATTGGATGTAGAGAGTGCTTAAAAAAAAAAGAAAAGAATAGAGAAAATAATTTAATTATAGAATATAGAATGAAAAATAATTGATGTCTAGTCTAAATATAAAAAGTACAGGAAGAATATCAGGAACATTTTTGAGGGCTTACCGGCACCATTTTATTTTTATTTTATTTTTATTATTTTTTATTTAATTAAAAGAAATTTAATTTACATCCAAATTAGTTAGTATATCATGCAACAATGATGTGAAGAGTTGATTCCTTGATGCTCCTTACCTATTTAGCCCATCCCTCCTCCCACAACCCCTCCAGTAACCCTGTTTATTCTCCATATTTGAGAGTTCTTATGTTTTTGTTCCCCTTACTGTTTTTGTATTATTTTTGCTTCCCTTCCCTTATGTTCACATGTTTTGTATCTTAAAGTCCTCATATGAGTGAAGTCATACGATGTCTCTCTCTGATTGACTAATTTCACTTAGCATAATACCCTCTAGTTCCATCCACATAGTTGCAAATGGCAAGATTTCATTCTTTTTGATTGCCAAGTAATACTACATTGTATATATATACCACATCTTTATCCATTCACCCATCAATGGACATTGAGGCTCTTTCCATACTTTGGCTATTGCTGATAGCGCTGCTATAAACATCGGGGTGAATGTGCCCCTTCAAAACAGTATACTTGTATCCCTTAGATAAATACCTAGTAGTACAATTGCTGGGTCATAGGGTAGTGCTGTTTTTTAATTTTTTGAGGAGTCCCCATACTATTTTCCAGAGTGGCTGCACTAGTTTGCATTGCCACTGGCAGCAGTGCAAAAGAGATCCTCTTTCTCTGCATCCTCACCACCAAAATCCGTTGTTGCCTGTGTTGTTAATGTTAGCCATTTTGATGGGTGTGAGGTTGTATCTCATTGTGACTTTGATTTGCATTTCCCTGATGATGAGTGATGTTGAGCATTTTTTCATGTGTTGATTGGCCATCTGGATGTCTTCTTTGGAGAAGTGTCTATTCTTGTCTTTTGCCCATTTCTTCACTGGATTATTTGTTTTTTGGGTGTTGAGTTTGATAAGTTCTTTATAGATTTTGGATACTAACCCTTTATCTGATACGTCATTTGCAAATATCCTCTCCCATTCCATCCATTACCTTTTAGTTTTCCTGATTGTTTTCTTTGCTATGCAAAAGACTTTTATTTTGATGAGGTCCCAGTAGTGCATTTTTGCTTTTCTTTCCCTTGCCTCCAGTGACATGTTGAGTAAGAACTTGCTGCAGCTGAGGTGAAAGAGTTTTTTGCCTGCTTTCTTCTCTAGATTTTGATGGCTTCCTGTCTTACATTTAGGTCTTTCATCCATTTTGAGTTTGTTTTTGTGTATGTGGTTAAAAAGTGTTCCAGGCTCATTTTTCTGCATGTCCCTATCCAGTTTTCCCCATACCACTTCCTGAAGAGACTGTCTTTATTTCATTGAATATTTTTTCCTGCTTTGTCAAAGATTAGCTGTCCATACGTTTCTGAGTCCATTTCTGGGTTATCTATTTTGTTCCATTGATCTGAGTGTCTGTTCTTGTGCCAGTACCATACTGTCTTGATGATTACAGCTTTGTAATACAGCTTGAAGTCCATAATTATGATGCCTGCAGCTTTGGTTTCTTTTTTCAGAATTGCTTTGGCTATTTGGGATCTTTTCTGGTTCCATAGAAATTCTAGGATTGTTTGTTCTAGCTATGTGAAGAATGCTTATGTTATTTTGATAGGGAGTGCATTGAATCTCTTCTGCTGGTTTTGGGTTTTATTTGCTGTTCTTTTTCCAGCTCTTTAAGGTATGAAGTTAGGTTGTGTAACTGAGACCTTTCTCCCTTTTTTACAAAGGCCTAGATAGCTATATACTTCCCCCTTTTGACCATCTTTCCTGCGTCCCAGAGGTTTGGGGCCGTATGTTATCATTTTCATTGGCTTTCATGTACTTTTTAACTTTTCCCCTTTAACTTCTTGGTTAGCCCATTCATTCTTTAGTAGGAGGTTCTTTAATATCCAAGTATTTATTAACTTTCCAAATTTTTCTTGTGGTTAATGTTGAGTTTTACAGCCGTATGGTCTGAAAACATGCCCGGAATGATCCTGACCTTTTTATACTTGTTGAGGGCTGATTTCTGTCCCAGTATGTGATCTATTCGGGAGAATGTTCCATGTGGACTAGAGAAGAATATATATTCCACTGCTTTAAGATGAAATGTTCTAAATATATCGGTTAAGTCCATCTGGTCCAGTGTGTCATTCTAAGCCATTGTTTCCTTGTTGATTTTCTATTTAGATGATCTCCCCATTGCTGTGAGTGGGGTGTTAAAGTCCCCTACTATTATGGTATTATTAGCAATGAGTTTTTTTATGTTTATGATTTAGTGATTTATATATTTGGGTGCCTTCACATCTGGAGCATACATATTTACAATTGTTAGGTCTTCTTGGTGGATAGACCCCTTAATTATGATATAATTATAATAATCATTCTTTATCTCTTGTTACAGTCTTTATTTTAAAGTCCAGATTGTCTGATATAAGTATGGCTACTCTGGCTTTCTTTTGTCGACCATTAGCATGATAGATGGTTCTCCATCCCCTTACTTTCAATCTGAAGGTGTCTTTAGGTCTAAAGTGGGTCTTTTGTAAAGAGCATATAGACGGATCTTGTTTTATTAACCATTCTGTTGCCCTATGTCTTTTGATTGGAGCACTTAGTCCATTGACATTAGGGTGAGTACTGAAAGATATGAGTTTATTGACGTTATGTTTCTTGTAGAGTTGGAGCTTCTCATGGTATTCTCTGGTCCTTTCTAGTCTTTGTTGCTTTTGTCTTTTATTTATTTACTTATTTATTTATTTTATTTATTTATTTATTTTGCCTTTTCTCCCCTCAGAGAGTCCTCCTTAAAATTTTTTGCAGGGCTGGTTTAGGCGTCACAAACTCCTTTAAGTTTTGTTTGCTTGGAACACTTTTAATCTCCTCTTCTATTTTGAATGACAGCCTTACTGGAAAAAGAATTCTTGGCTGCATAGTTTTCTGATTCAGCACATTGAATATATCCTGCCACTCCTTTCTGGCCTGCCAAGTTTCTGTGAATACATCTGTTGCAAACCTGATCTGTCTTCCCTTGTTGGTTAAGGACTCTTTTCCCTCCTGCTTTCATGATTCTTTCTTTGCCTGAGTATTTTGTGAATTTGACTATGATATGCATTGTTGATGGTCAGTTTTTGTTGAATCTTGTGGGAGTCCTCTGTACTTCCTGGTTTTTGATATCTGTGTCTTTACCCAGGTTAAGAAAGTTTTCTGCTATAATTTGTTAACATAACCCTTCTACCCCTATTTCTCTCTCTTCATCTTCTAGGACCCCTATGATTCTGATGTTGTTGCTTTTTAATGAGTCACTGATTTCTCTAATTCTTTTTTTTTTTAATGTTTTATTTATTTTTGGAGGGAGAGATAGAGATAGCATGAGCAGGGGAGGATGAGAGAAAGAGGGAGACACAGAATTAGAAGCAGGCTCCAGGCTCTGAGCTGTCAGCACAGAGCCTGACGCGGGGCTTGAACCCATGAACCATGAGATCATACCTGAGAGCTGAAGTCGGATACTTAACTGACTGAGCCACCCAGATGCCCCTGATTTCTCTAATTCTTAAATTTTGCTCTTTTTGCCTTAGTCTCCCCTTTTTTTCCTGCTTCATTATTCCCCGTAAGATTGTTCTTTATATTGCTGATTCTCTGCTCTGTCTCATCCAGCCTTGCTGTCGTGACATCCATTTGAGATTGCAGCTCACTTATAGCATTTTTTTATTTTATCCTGACTAGCAGCTGCTGCTGCTGCTGCTGCTGCTTCTGCTGCTGCTGCTGCTGCTGCTGCTTCTTCTTCTTCTTCTTCTTCTTCTTCTTCTTCTTCTTCTTCTTCTTCTTCTTCTTCTTCTTCTTCTTCTTCTTCTTCTTCTTCTTCTTCTTCTTCTTCTTCTTCTTCTTCTTCTTCTTCTTCTTCTTCTTCTTCTTCTTCTTCTCCTTCTTCTTCTTCTTCTCCTTCTTCTTCTCCTTCTTCTTCTTCTTCTTCTTCTTCTTCTTCTTCTTCTTCTTCTTCTTCTTCTTCTTCTTCTTCTTCTTCTTCTTCTTCTTCTTCTTCTTCTTCTTCTTCTTCTTCTTCTTCTTCTTCTTCTTCTTCTTCTTCTTCTTCTTCTTCTTCTTCTTCTTCTTCTTCTTCTTCTTCTTCTTCTTCTTCTTCTTCTTCTTCTTCTTCTTCTTCTTCTTCTTCTTCTTCTTCTTCTTCTTCTTCTTCTTCTTCTTCTTCTTCTTCTTCTTCTTCTTCTTCTTCTTCTTCTTCTTCTTCTTCTTCTTCTTCTTCTTCTTCTTCTTCTTCTTCTTCTTCTTCTTCTTCTTCTTCTTCTTCTTCTTCTTCTTCTTCTTCTTCTTCTTCTTCTTCTTCTTCTTCTTCTTCTTCTTCTTCTTCTTCTTCTTCTTCTTCTTCTTCTTCTTCTTCTTCTTCTTCTTCTTCTTCTTCTTCTTCTTCTTCTTCTTCTTCTTCTTCTTCTTCTTCTTCTTCTTCTTCTTCTTCTTCTTCTTCTTCTTCTATCTCCATAGAGAGGGATTCTAATTTATTTTTGACCCCAGTTAGTATTCTTATTATTGTGATTCTAAATTCTGGTTCAAATATCTTGCTTGTATCTGTGTTGATTGAATCCCTGGCTGTCATTTCTTCCTGCTCTTTCTTTCAGGGTGAATTCTCTTCTTTCATTTTTTTGAGGGAAGGAAAGGAATCAATATAATAAAAAAAAAATTAAATTAAAAAATTAAAAACAACAGAGAGAGGGAGAGAGAGATAAATCAAATAAATGATGCTAGATCCTAGGTGTGTTTTGGTCTGGTTATTGAAAGCAGCTTGACAGATTATGGGGGGGGAGAGGGGGGAAAAAAGGAAAATGTTTGAAAATTTGAGAAAATGAATACAATGAAATGGAATAAAATGAAATGATGGAAGTAAAATAGAATTTGAAAAATTTACAGAAAAGTTAAAAAATTAGTAGAAAAAATATTTTTAATAAAAATTGAAAATAAAAATATTTTTTTTTCTCTTTCCGTATTCAAGAAAAAGAAAAGAAATGAAAGAAAAAGAAAATTGAATAGTTGGACCAGTGAACAGACTAAAATACAATTGAAGTTATATCATTTTCCTCTAGAAGTAAAACTATGAAGCACTTTATAGTCTGTAAACTAAGCAGGTGGAGAGGTTTGTGGTGTTCCTGAAGAGTGAGGTTGGCCAGTTGAGTGGGGCTTAGTGTAATGGCCCTGTTCGCCACTAAATGGTGCTTATTAACTTACTGGGGTGGATTGTTGTGGTGTCTGTAGGTGTGTGTGCATATGTGCGGGAAGGGTGAAAATGACCTCACCCAGCTACCCAGTCTCTAGTATCGGAAATCTGTGCTTTCCCCAACCAGGCATTGCGCACCCATCCTTTGTTTCTGGCTTCCATCCACACCCCTATTTTACACACTCTGTGACCAAGCCATCAGGTTGCCGGTGGTACCTTCCTCCTGAGTTTTATCTCCGATGTGGCTATGTTTCCTGATCCCTCACTTCTGAGGGACTGCAGCTTTGCCCTGCTCAGATTCTCTGGGGGAGGGTCTCAATGAGCATTATCTGGATTTTGGCCATACCCAGGAACATTTGCAGGACTGTGCTGCTGCTGATGCTCAGAGACTGTGCCTGGGTGCCAGCGCGCCCCAGAAAAAGTTCATGCGAACATGTAGCAGCAGCATTTCAGGGATTATAGAAAATCACAACACACATCTGGCACCAGGACTCACCCTTAACAACCTTGTTCCAGCACCAGTGAACGTGGTTGTTCTCTGGGGTCTTCTGGGACCGGGTTGCCATACAGCCTGTACCAAATGTCCTTCGAGCAGTGGAACTGCTTCTCCCGTGTGGCATGAGAACCTCCCAGACCCCATTCTGCTCCTGGGGATTTGTCCTTCCCACCAGAGCACCACCAGATATTGAGATGCAGAGTTTCGGACTCTGCACTCCCCTTGTTTATAGAGTCTTAGTGGAATTTATGCCTTCTCCTTTCTCCTTTCTCCCTTTTTAGTTCAGTCCCTGTGGCTGTTTCCACTTTACCACTTTCTCCCCAAATGCTTTTGGGGGGATGCTTTCCCCATACTCTCTCTCTGTCTCCATCCTCTCTCCACAAGCAGAAACAGCTCCCTGCCTTCCACAGCCTCTCTCTCCCCCAGTTCACCTCCCCTCGCTGCATACCTGTTGAGTTCTGTGGTTCAGGTTGTGCAGAGTGTTGTGTTAACCCTCAAATCAGTGTTCTTGGTATGCAGGATGGTTTAGTGTTGATCTGGCTGTATTTAATGGATGCGAGATGAAAAAAAAAATTTCCATGCTGTTCCACCATCTTGACTCTTCCCCCTTACTAGCACTATTTTAAGTGCATTACCTTCTTTATCTCAATTACAGTACAGTCCTATAAGATGGATAAAGCTATTCTGTTTTTCAGGTGTTCCACTTGTAGCATAGAGACTTCAGAGAGCTAATAAGTGATGGAACTAGAATTCATACATGTGCAGTGAAATCTGGGCAGACTCTGTAAGTAATGATCTTAAACCTTATGATTTGTGAATCAAATGACCAACTAAAGGTCATGTATTGAGTAGGAAAAAAAAGACTTCACAATAGTAAGTTGATTTAAGTTTTAAGTGAGGATAACTAGAATAATTTTCGTGCATTAAGAGTGATATGTTAAGTTTGTAGAGTTATTTAAATTATGCATTATCATATAAGGAGAACTGGAAAATAGAAAGTAGTATTGGGCAGATATCAGCAGGGAGAAGATGACTTTGAATTTGGAATACATTGCTTGGAATCAGCATTCAACTTATTGAGTGTTCAGTATATAGCAATATTTGCACTATGCAAATAAATTTCTTGGAGACAAGAGCCTTTAGAAATTAGAACACTAAAGTCATTTTTGCTCTTAGATGCAATACAAAGATTTATAAGATATTAGGACGAAATTAAGATAAATTTTATAAAGTAGTAATATACTAATCAGTATCACTCTTTAAGTTTGGCTATATATTTATTATCTTATGAACTTTTTACACATTAATAGTGTTTAATAAGCTATAGTGACCTTGATGAGATTTGGTACCACTTCTTTTGTCATTGGTAGTATTCTGAACCTGCTTTTCTTAGTCACTTTTTTTTCTCTAGTTATTTTTTTTACTCTATACATAAATAAATCTGAAAAGAAATTTAAATAAAACACATTTAATTTGTCATCTAAACCCTTCTGTTAGTGGTGTCTCATATTTTTTTTATTTAAAGCTGTCAGAGGCCATATAAGCAAAAAAAGCTTCTAGAAAATTACATTTTCTATATTTTGTATTATTCAGCAATACAGTCTTAAAATATTTTATAGTCTCTTTAATTTAAAAAGTTTTGTGTGTAACTAGTTTAATTTGTTTTACCATTATCTAAATTGTAGATAACAAAAGACTAGTTCTTGACGTTCAGAAGCTGACCTGAAATAGCTAAGGCATGTTATTTTTTTATGCATAAATAATCTCACAGTGTACTCAGAAAAGTTTGCTTGTGATCATGATAAGTGAGACAAAATAGGACCACTTTATTTTTTTCCCTAAGAAGAGATAAAAGCAAGTTTCCTCTACCACACACAAAAATACTAAATTCCCTATCACTTAGCCAAAATGAGTGTTTGCTACTTTTTTTTTTCCAATTACAACTTTGTTCTTGTACTCTCCCCTTCCTGTAATTAAGATTTATTAAAGTACACAGTTATAGAATTTCTTCTATTATCTGATGGCATCTAATCTACCTGAACCTCCCCTCTTTAGACCCTCCCCCCAGATCATCCAACTGGACCCCAGTTCCTATAACAAATTATTTCTAACGCTCTTTTACAGAAATACCTTATGTTTTCTTCTGGTGTATGTTCTCTGTCACTGCAACACATAATAAATCTACCTTGTACTATTACAAGTATGTTCCTGTTTGTCTTTGGCTTGAGTCACTGATAGACAGTTATTTTTTCAGACATTTTTTCAGCACAGTTGAATGCCTACTAAATGACAGGCACTGTATTAGACATTGAGGATACGAAGATGGTAAAATTCATTATTCTTTACCATGTAAAGAGCTCATAGCCAATAATTGAATGAATAGGAAAATATCCACTGTAATTAGTACTATTCTGTAAGGTATTAAAGCCTAAAGAAACATGCAATTATTTCTGGTTTGGGTAGTTGGGATTATCTTGAGAGTAGAGATGGCTTTTAAGTAGCTTTAATGTCACTTGGAGGACAAGTAGCATTCCACCAAGAAGATAAAGTAATGTGGTATTAAATATGATAATAAAATGAGCCTTAGATTTAATTTTTCTAGAATCCATGTATGTTTTTATAGAGAGAACTATGCCATCTTGCCCACTGATGTTGTTTCATAGTATTTTATGCATTTTTTAAAGATCTTTACATAAATTTTGAAAAATGTGCATAAATTAGTAGGTAACTTTTTTGGAGATAGGAAAATTCAGAAAAAGTATTATATTTATGCTGGGAAATTTTATTATAAAATTTTATTGGAGAAAGTTGGAAACTAAATTGTGAATCTTATTTTCTAGATAGCTTTATTAGAATAAATAAACTAAATTGCTTAATATTAGAAGGTAAACTGTATAGTGAATGGATTAAATGCAATGATATAAAGTCATTATGTAGGATTCATCCTTAAAAAAAATCAAATCCTACCAGTTCTGTGATGGAAAAGTCACCATTTCAAAGCCATACTTCTCTACCCTGAATACTGGAAATAGTTCCAACAATCATTTTAAAACTTTCAGGTGAAAGAAATTTCTTATGCAATTAGCAATTCATTTACTGATATTTCATTAATCTTACTGGTTAAATATATTTAAAAGCTTTAGATTGCTATACTGAATGTCCTACAGAAATTGTGTATTGATGCTGGCTAAGATAAGAATCATCACTAATTTTTGGATTTGACTGTATTAGTCTTGCTACATTTCTGTATGCTTGGGAGATAAGTCTGGAAAAGGGGACCCATAGCTAAAGAATTTGTTCATGTTCTGCCTCAATAAGAGAAAAAAACACTTTAGTTTTTGAATGATTCTAAAAGACCAAAGATTTTAGAGTATAAAAGTCTCTATGATGTTAGTAAAGTATAATATAAATAGCTTATGTTCAAAACTAAAAGTGCATTTTATTCTTTCAATTTTCTGCTATGAAGGGATCAATCCTTATAAGAAGACCATACACGGTTCGGTTTTTACATAAAATTTAGCCTGAAAGTCGAATCTCTTGGAAATTCAACACAAGATAATAGCATTAGAAATAATTTCTGGATAGTTATAAGGTTAGTAAACAAGGAAGAAAAAGTATCCACATGCATACATACACACAATCATCTGCTTACACACATACACCTTTATCCTATTCTACAAAAGCCATGAGACTATCCTGATCCTATGACACTTAACTTACTCCCATCTCTATCTCTAATTTTTTTTTTTAAATTCCATAGACATTATGCATGGGGAAAAAGGTTATAAAATCTTACAGAACCACTGCCCAAATGTTCACCATTTTCAGTATTTTGACTTACATTTTCTAGAATTTTTCTGCTTACTGTAATGATTCTATACATATGGTATGTAGTTTAAGTAAATATTTTAATGCCATGATATATTGCCATTTTTATTTGGAAATCTTCTGTTATGAGAGATTTAATTTGCTTTAGATTTTTGCTGTGTTAGCAACCATAGTGGATAGTGATGAACACTGCCATATGTATAGGCTTATCCCTTTGTCTTACTATTCCCATAGGAAATTAGAAAGTGAGTTATTATGCCAAAGGGCCTCCAACGTTTTAAGGCTGTTGTTGTATATTGTCAATTTATTTTCAATACAAGCATACCAGTTTAACAGTTAACATCCATGCTGATTTATTTTTTACACACATGGCAACATTAGATGCTATCTGGTAGTATTTCTAAGATTTATGAATATAATATGTATCATTGTACTATAAGAATGCTTTGTGATTCTGAAAATCAAATAATGTACAAAAAAAATTATTTCTTCAACTCCCTAGGCAACCAAACTTTCAAACATCCATTTCTGCATATGAAGTAAAATTTATGTTCAGATACATTGCCACATTTTTGGCATATTATTATTAAATCGTTATGTAATACTCATAATTTACTTCCATTAAATGTAAGTAACTTTTATTTTGTTACTTAACACATTATCATAAAATCATTTTAATCCCTCACCATCCTCACTCTTGTGAAATACAACCACTACCTTTTTCACTTTCAAAATGTTATTGACTTCAATTATGGATAGTTCTTGATAATGTAACTTCATCTACAGGAAGAAGACTCATAAACCAGAAGTAAAACTCAATAACTTTAGCCAGCTTTAAAGAGAGTGAAATTAATTATTGCTAAGTGTTCACCTGGTTGAATGTTGACTTTGACACAAGGAAATTGAGATAAAAACTTATCTAAGAAAATTACTTTTGTCTAGCTCTCAAAATTATAGTTATATTTAATAATTAGGATTGTTAGATTTTCACTAATTCATTATGGGTATAGGCTGAAAAATACAGCTTTGTGCATAAACTTTAGGTACTTAGGAAAAGTATGGGCAACCAAAGTCATAATTCAACTGTTTAATGTTATCAGAAACAAAATTCTTACTTTAAACATGTTCTCTAGTGAAATTCTCAGAAACATTTTGTTGGGTTTTATGGGCTACAGAATGTGGATATTAAAAGGGAAATGTTTGTTTATTGGTGAATTCTATCAAACATTTAAGGAAGAATTTCTCGTGTGTGTGTGTGTGTGTGTGTATATATATATATATATGTCTAAACTTAGAAGTAATTTTGATTCTTTTTAGTAATTAAACAGATAAAATAAATTCTATTACTCCCAGATAATGAAATATTATGCAGACTAAAAAGATATGAGCTATCAAGTTGTGAAAAAAGTGAAGGAACCTTAAATGCATAAGTGAAAGAAGCCCATCTGAAAAGGCTGTATAGTGAATGATTCCAACTATATGACATTTTGGAAAAGGCAATACTATAAAGACACTAAAGAAATCAGTGCTTGTTGGAGTCAGGTGGAGGGACAAATAGGCAGAGCATAGATATTTAAGGCAGTGAGATACTCTTTATGATGCTGTAATGAGGAAATATGGCATTGTACATTTATCCAAACTCACAGAATGCACAATACCATGAGTGAACCCTATAGTAGAGTACGGTCTTTGGGTGATTATAACATGTTTATGTATGTTTGTTCTTGGTAAAAAAATGGTACCATTCTGATGAGTGATGTTGATTAATGCATGTGTGTGGACAGAGGGCATATGGGAAATCAATGTACTTCACTCTCAGTTTTGTTGTAAATCTAAAACTGCTCTAAGAAATAAACTCTTAAAATAATAGAAGTGTTTCTTTTAAAATATAGTGAAAAATATCAGTTGACTCTTAGTAAGTTATTGAATTGTATCATTTTCTCTTGAAATTTATATTGTTTAATTTGATCTGGCATTTATTTTTTTCAGATAGTGTATCTGATGCTAATCTCATTAGTAAATTTAACTCTCTCCCCTTGAAAACTTGAAATATTTCTTCTCTTGAAATAACACATAGCTTGCTATTTATTTCTGCTTAATATTTTTAGCATTGAACAGTCAGGCTCCCCCAGTTCCCAATCTCATGTTTAAATTTTCATCTTTTCCACATATGATTGCCATCGCTGGTCTATCTGCTGTTCTGTCCTTTGAAAATGTCTATTATAAAAAGATTATATTTCTCTATTCCACCATTCATGTCTGTTATAGTATCATAATTTCTTACCTTATTATATCCGAAGCCCCCTCATTTATCACCTACATTAATTTACCTACCAAGTTAATTCTGCAATTCACTCCTTTAAGTGACAGTAAGACTTAGTCAAATACAGTTTTTATATTACCTGAAGTTTTCTTATTTAGTTAGTGTTATTATCTATTTTCCCTTCAGCAATTTTACAAAGATGTTTTATAATTTACTCAAATTTATTATCTATCCATTTCAATGGAAGTATTTGCACTTTTCCCCTAACAAATGTTTGCTCCCTCTTATGGTTTGTATAATGTCTTCACATGCCCTGGATTTTTTTCTCACATTTACTGAATACTGAGTTTGATTTGATGTTGTTTTCTTAGAGATATGCAGAGGATGCATGTCAAAGCCCATTACCGATTGGCCTTTTGTAACAGAAAGAGATCTACAGTAGGCTGGATCAAGAGGACAGAATAGGAAGAGGCTAGTATTAACCTTCCTTTTGTTTGTTTGCTGGCAGTTTTCATCTGTGAAATCATGAAATAGACCCATAAAGTTGTAGATCAACTATTCCATTTTCAGTGAGGTTAACCAAACTAAGAAACTACATCTAACACTAAGGGTAAGTCTAATGGTTGGTTTGGGAGAGGAATGTAATATAAACTATCTGGATGGAATTGTTAAAGAAGAAAAACAAAAAACTTGAGGGGATCATAGTTTAGGGAATTTTTTTGCTGAAAATTATCTTTGATTTAAATAATTTTATTATTCAAATATAGGTATTAGAATAATAATTATAAGTTTCTATCTTATCATCTTTCCAATATCTCAACTCTTTTTTTAAAAAAAAATAATGTTTTATTTATTTTTGAGAGAGAGAGAGAGAGAGAGAGAGAGACAGCGTGAGCAAGGGGGGGTCAGAGAGAGAGAGATACAGAATCTAAAGCAGGCTCCAGGCTCTGAGCTAGCTGTCACTACAGGGCCTGACGCCGGGCTTGAACCAACAAACTGAGATCTTGACCTGAGCTGAAGTCGGATGCTTAACGGACTGAGCCACCCAGGTGCCCCTTCAGTATCTCAACTCTATGATTTTGTCTTTTGAATAATTTGGAGAATGAGAATATGGAGCTGGACTTGTATCATTGCTAAGTGTTGAGCACATTTTCTTACCTTTTCTCTAAAGTCTACTATGCTTTCACATTCCTTTCAGTTACATGGAGTTCTAAGGATATTCCCATCTGTTTTTAGTCCTTTTTGTTGCTTTTATTGTTGTTTGAGAGAGTGTAAGGTGGGACTGATTGGATAGCATTTGATCCAACTTGCTGTTAATATTTCTATAATAACACCTTAGGGAGCATTTAAGTATTTTCTGATTTGCATAGGTACTCTTAAGTTCTTCATGTTAATGTGGCTTAAGTTCTCAATCTCCTTTTCTTGGTATGATGAACAGTTATTGTAATGTTCTTCATTCTGGAAAAGCTTGATAAAATAAAAGGAGGAAAATGTTTTCCCTGATCTTTTCCAATGGCACATATGAGCAGGATTGACAGGATAAAGATGACTTCTAGATGAAACACACTGTATATATCCAAGTAACACTTATAAACCCATTGTGTAAAGTTTGATTTCTAGTCATGGAACATTTCTAGGGCTTCAAAGTTACCTGATGTTATTCTTAAATTGCAATCTCCCTAGAAATGTCTAAGATAGCAGATAATAAATAGTGCTCTAAAATATTGATCATGGAGCAGCACAACATCAGATATATTTAAACCAGCAAAATTGTACTAGAAAAGAATGCCCAAGCATGGGGTTGAAGCAGACATAAAAAGGTATGTTGGATGGCTATTGTCCAGAAGACTCATCACATTATAAGGGTTATTATCAGTGAAAGATTAGAGATAAAAGTGAGAATGAAAATGATATAAAGATACATTTTAATGGAAATAGCAAAGCATATATGACATAGTAAAAAAACAAAGCAAAAAACAACCAACACCAACAATCAAATGGAACCCCCCCAAAAAAAAACCCAAAAAACAAAAACAAAAAACTCCATAGGACATTGACAAGATTTTATAATAAATACAGAAATAAAAGGAGAAACAGAAGAAAACGACCTTGATTCGATGTGATAGTCACCTGGTCACAGTCATTTTTCTAGAGTTTTATGTTGAATTATAGTTTGACCAAAAGATTCTGTTTAGACTGTGCAAAAACTCAAGCACTTGTTTCCTAATAGAAAAAAGTAAGTTTTCAAGAGCAGCAGGAAAGAGGCAGCATCTGTCACTTTTCACTTGATGTTTCTATATAGGACCAGAAACAGACTTAAGCTAAGAGCACCTGTGTTCCTCAGAATACGCTGTAAACTGTCTCATTTTTTTCCTCTCGAGCTCATTGCTTTCTATTTCCAACCCATCATCAAATCACGATTTATCATTATTATTGTTGTCATGATTACTATTATGTATCATTAGACTCTCCATCCCCAACAAGAGATTGTTATGACTTCTTTTTTCCCCTAAGGTTTCAACCATTTCCCAAATGTAAATGTTTATTACTGCTTCACAAGGAGACAGCACTGAGCTTCATTCAGGAACTTGTCTAGGCTTCAAACAGCTCTGTTTGCATTCCCTTCTGGCTGCTTTAAAGCTAAAACAGATGAACAATGCAGATTTAAATGGAAGAAAATTCCCCTTTTAAGTTTATATTTGAATGATAAAGTAGGCTTTATGCAAAGTATTTCCAAAGAATATAAAATTGTGATGGAAAACTAAAATGAACTACTGTTTAAATTCCTTATTACAACTGGTAGAGACAGCATGGTGTAGTGGCAATAACCCTGGATTCAGGGTTCATGATTTAGATTGTAGTAGTACCTTCTAGTTTATGAGTACTTGGATAAGGCCCTAACTTTTCTGAGAGATTTGTAAAATGGTAAAACCTTTGGGGCATCTGGGTGCCTCAGTCAGTTAGGTGGTCTACTCTTGGTCTTGGCTCAGTTGATCTCACAGTTGAACTTGAACTTGATCTCACAGTTCAGGAGTTTGAGCCCTGAGTCAGGCTCTGCGCTGACAGTGCAGAGTCTGCTTGGGATTCTTTCTGTCTCTTTCTGCCTCTCCTCTGCTCATGGTCTCTCTCTTTTTCTCAAAATAAATAAATAAACTTAAATAAATGTTAATGCTATTGTTGTTGAACTCTGAGGTTAATCTTAGCTTTAAAGTTCTGCCATTTTGGGATCAAGGACAAGGCTTTATTTTAAAGGATTAGGTAGGAAAATATATGTGTTGGTGAGTAAGGGTTTGGTTTGATACTCTAATCTTAATCTTAATCTTACATAGAGCATGTGTGTAAGGGGAATCTTTGCCTCATCTAAAAAGGACACGAAGATTTGAACTCAGGTAATTGAATTTTGAATTACAGATTGGCGGTAATCCAAAAATCTTTAAAGAATAAATGCTAATAAAATGACCAATAGATAATGGTACTTGTTTCCTCTTGGGACTGTTAGAGTCACTTTTTAATTGGCCATTAGTTTAAAAAATTGAAACTCAAAATCTCTAAATCTTAATCTCTTGACAGGTTGTGACCTTACTTGGCCTTTTACTGCCTATGATTTTCCTAGATCCTGTACAGTTCAGTGATTATATTGGTCTGCAACTGAGATTTCTCAGATTTTTTTTTTTTTTTACTCTATCATGAAACTATTTCAAACACTTCCAAAGAAGATTTGGAAATTCCCTTTATGTGATAAAAATAAATTACATGTTTAAGCTAGGTGCGCTGAAACTATATATTGACAGTTTTATGTAAAAGACCTTCAGTTGCAGCAACTGTTTTATATATTGCTTTTTAATTTTGTATATTCTAATTTGGTTTCCCCAAATTAAAACATTAATAACTGTGGTAGTTTAGCCACATGAACTCCTTTATGATGAGTCACCTCCATAACATGGCAAAATCTTTCTCTAGAGTGCAGAAACAGAATCTTTTTAAGGAATTAGATGGCTTTGTTTTCCTCACTGTGTCCAGAATTGGTATCAGCTTTTCCTAGATAGACACATCACATGACTATAGGAAGAATGGTGCTTTAGCAAGTGTATCAATTCTGAAAGTATTTTTTTAAACAAATGTGGATATTCTAATGGAAGAAACTTGATAATGTTGCACAATAGAAAAAAAAAAAATCTGGACTGAAAATCAGGGGGAACCATGTATTAGTTATTGACCTGACTTTTATTTATTTTTTTAATTATAATAGTTGCTTAACCTTCCTGACCCTCACTTTCTTTTTACACATAAAATGAGAAGATGAAAGAAAAATCTTTAGGGGCACTTTTAGCTAAAATTATTACTATTTCTCTCATTAATCAACCAAGATTAATCATTTTTATGCACTGGAACAATGGTAACAGGTTCAAAGGAGACTTAGCAAAGTTTAAGATGACTTTGAAAACATTCAAGGACAATCTTTATTCAATGCTGAGTGATGCTGGTAATCCATTTATGGACCATTCTGCATGAGCAATGCATCATGCAAATAAAATACACTGTCATATTGTTCAAGGAGACAGTTGTTCCCAACATATTTTATTGTCAGTTGTCAGCACTTCTACACCTGCAACATTGTCAAGTAGTTCCAACTGTCTATCTCTTTGGAATTGACCAGCTGCAGTCCACATATCAACATTAGAAGAAAAAAATGTACCTTTTGGACTGCCAGTCAAAAATTTCACTGGGAAGCTGCTTTAACTAAAATGTAAGATAAGACAATTAACAGTGGGGATGCAAAGACAAATAGGCTAAATTACAATGCTATATAAAGTGTAAAATTTATATAAAGAACTTATATAAAGTTATGATATAATTAGAGGCCAAATACACAGGTGGAAGGTGACCTCAACATTTATTTACATAAGAACATATAATCAATAAACAAAGAAAAGGACAACTGCTAACTCTAGTATTCACATTAATAACCAGGTAGAAGGAGGGTTCAGCACAGTTTCAAGATAATAGAAAACTAAAATATTTTTAATTTGAGCATAGTTGACACAATATTACATTCGTTTTAGTATAGTTTTAGTGATTCAACTTCTGTACATATTATGCTGTGCTCACCACAAGTACAGCTACTATCTGTCAACATATGACTATATTACAGTATCATTGACTCTATTCCCTATGCAGTGCCTTTTATTCCCATGACTTAAATATTCCATAATTGGAAGTCTGTATCTCCCAGTCCTCTTCACCCATATCTCTACCTTCTTCCTTTCTGGGAACCATCCGTTTGTCCTATGTATTTACAGAACTCATTCTGCTTTTTGTTTATTCATTTTTTAAATTTTACATGTAAGTGAAATCATGTGTCTTTTTCAGTCTGACGTATTTCACTCAGCATAATATCCACTAGGTTTATCCATGTTGTACAAATGGCACAATATCATCTTTTTTACAGCTACCTAATATTCTGTACTTTATATATATTCCACATGTTCCTTGTCCATTTGTCTTTTGATGGATACTTAGATTGCTTCCATATATTGATTGTTAAGTGATAAGACAGTACAAATAGAGGTACATATATCTTTTCATATTAGTGTTTTCATTTTCTTAGGGTTTACATCAGTAGCAGAACTATATGATTGTATGATTTTTCTGTTTTAATTTTTTGAGAAATCGCCATACTCTTTTGACATTGGCTGTATTGGTTTACATTACCACAAGCATGGACAAGGGTTCCTTTTTTTCTCCACATACTCACCAACACTTCTTTTTTCTTGTGTTTTTTATTCTAGCCATTCTGACAAATGTAAGGTGATACTTCAGTGTGGTTTTGATACTCATTTCCCTGATTATCAGTGATGTTGAACATCTTTTCATGTGTCTGTTGAACATCTATATGTCTTTTTGGAAAAATATCTATTCAAGTACTCTGCCCATTTTTTAATCAGATTGTATGGGTTTTTTTTGTTTGTTTTGTGTTGAGTTGTGTCTGTTCTTTATATATTGTGGATATTAACATTTTATCACATATATAGCATTTATATGTATCTTTTCCCATTCACTCAGTTGAGTTTTTTATATGTTGATTTTTTTTTTTTTTTTTGCTATACAAAAGCTTTTTATTTTGTTATAACCCCAACAGTTTATTTTTGCTTTTGTTTTCCTTGCCTTAGTAGATATACCTAGAAAAATGTTGCCACGGCCAGTGTTGGGGAAATTACTGTGTTTTTTCTTTTCTGAAATTTTATGGTTATAGATGTCACATTTAGGTCTTTAATTCATTTTGAGTTTATTTTTGTGTATAGCATAAGTGGTCCAGTTTCATTCTTTCGCATGTAACTGTTCAGGTTTTCTAGCACCATTTGTTGAAGAGTTTGTCTTTTCCCCATTGTATATGCTTGCCTCCTTTGTCATAGATTTATTAATTATATAAGCATAGGTTCATTTAAGAGCTCTCTATTTTGTTCTCTTGATCTCTGTGTCTGTTTTTGTGCCAGTACCATACTGTTTTGATTACATAGTTTTGTAGTGTATCTTGAAATCTGGAATTGTGATATCTCTAGTTTTGTTTTTCTTTTCCAAGATTGTTTTGGCTATTTGGATGTTTTTTTGTGGTTCCATACATATTTTAGGAATATTTGTTCTAGTTTTGTGAAAAATGCTATTGATATTTGATTAGGATTACATTGAATTTGTGTATTGTGTTAGGTAGTGTAGACATTTTAACAATCTACCAATACATGAGCATGGAGTATCTTTCGATTGGTTTGTATTATCTTTAATGTCTTTTATCAGTGTTTTATAGTTTTCAGAGTATAGGTCTTTTACTTCCTTGGTTAAATTTATTCCTAGGTATTTTGTTGTTTTTGTGTAATTGTAAATTGAAGGTTTTTTTTTTAAATTTATCTTTCTGCTACTTCATTATTAGTGCTTAGAAACAAGACTGGTTTCTGGGTACTACTTTTGTATTCTGCAGCTTTACGGATTTCATTTATTACTGTTAATAGGTTTTTTTTGGTAGGATTTTCTATGTATAAGATCATTACATCTGATAATAGAGAAAGTTTAACTATATGGATGTTTTTTTTTTCTTGTCTAATAGTTTCTAATAGAAGCCAGGGCTTCTGTTACTGTGTTGAATAAAACAAAGAGTAGACATCTTTGTTTTATTCCTAATTTTAGAGGAAATGCTCTTGGTTTTTCATCATTGAATATGATGTTAGCTGTGGATTTTTTATATAGAATCTTTATTATGTTGAGGTATGTTCTGTCCAAACCCACTCTATTGAAGTTTTTGTCAGGATAAGATTTTAAATTTTGTCAAATGACAAGCTTAACTTTTTAAGCAGAAAGTGACTTAAGAAAATCTAAACTTTCTTACTCTAGAAGAAACCTCTGGATTGTATTAATCTTTTTAAAGATTTTATTTTATTATTTTATGTAATTTTTTAAATGTTTATTTATTTTTGAGAGAGAGAGTGTGCAAGCAGGGGAGGTACAGAGAGAGGTGGGGGGCAGAAGATCCAAAGTGGGCACCATGGTAGACAGCCTGATGCAAGGTTAGAACTAAAAAACTGTGAGATCATGACCTGAGCCAAAGTTGGACACTCAACGACTCAGTCATCCAGGCACCCCTAAAGATTTTTTTAAGTAATCTCTATATCCAATGTGGGGCTCAAGTTCACAATGCTGAGATAGAGTCACATGCTTTACCAATTAAGCCAGCCAGACTCTCCTGGATTGCATTATTGATTATAATGAGGCACTAATAAAACATGATGAGTAAAGAGTAGAGTGATGTAGGCCACATGGGATAGAACAGATATGAGAGATGAAAAGAGAGTCTTTGTAAAGGGGGATAGAAGTCAAGGAGAGGTTGTGAGAAGGAGGAAATGATATCTTCATGTGTTTAATAAAACAGGACTTTCACTATGACACTGAGCCTTGGTCAATGGATAGAAATATGGCATAAAATGTTAGAAGTTTCTTTTAGATATTCTCAAGCTTGTCACTTGGGATGATAATCAATATCCTCTGGAGTGACTTGGAAATGTTCCTTCTGAACAAATTTGATTTTAACTTAGTGATCTGAGCCTTGTTTTGGCATACTGTTTGGCTTGAGTTTAACATCTTTAGTTCAAATGTGTATTATGTAATACATGCACACACACATACACACACACAGAGTTTACTTTTATAATTTAAGAAAAATTATGTGGATAATATAATATCGAAGACTTGGAGGGTTTTTTTTTTTGTTTTTTTGGTTTTTTTTTTGCTGTTTTTGTTTTTGTTTTTTAAGAAAGAGAAACCGTGCACTTATGTCCACCAGGAAGAGACAGAGAGAAGGAACTGAAGGGGCTCCCAAGCATCCAATGTTCCTGAATGCCTAGATTAGCATTTGAATCAGCAGACTAAATAAACCTGATTGTCCTTTCTAAAGTGGATGAGAATCATCCAATCTACTGAGGACTTGAGTAGAACAAAAGGTTGTGAAAGAGAGTTATTTCTCTCTGCCTACTTGAACATATCTTCTTCTGCTCTTGTATTGAGACTTACATCATCAGTGTTCTTGTTTTCAGACCTTCTGAACTCAGATTGAACTTTCATCACCAGCTTACCTGAGTCTTCAGCTTTCAGATAACAGATTTATAAGTTTCTAATTGATATAAATATAATTATTAAATTTTAATTGATATAAAGTACACCACACAGGTTTAAAGTGTACAAGTTTTGAAATAACATCTATTCATCTACACATACATACACATGTGAAACCATCATCAAAATTATGATAATAAACATACCCACTATTCCCAGAATTTTAATACACCATTGTAATTTCTCTATTCACCCCACAACCTAACCCTAAGTAACCATTGATCAGCTTTCTGTCATGATAGATTACTAAGCATTTTCCTAATTATAATATATACTCTTTTTTTATCTAGTTTCTTTCACTTAACAAAATTATTTTGAGGGGTGCCTGGGTGGCTTATTTGGTTAGGTGTCCGACTTCGGTTAGGTCATGATTTTGCGGTCCTTAAGCTCAAACCCCGTATCTGAGCTGACAGCTCAGAGCCTGGAGACTGCTTCAGATTGTATGTCTCCCTCTCTCTCTGCCTCTCCCTGGCTCATGCTCTGTCTCTCTCTCTCAAAAATAAGCATTTAAAAGAAAAGTTTAAAATAAAAACATAATTATTTTGAGATCCATCCATGTTGTATCATGTATCAATATGCTATTGCTCTTTTGTACTAAATAGTATTTTGTTATGGATATACCACAAATTTTTATGCAGTCACCTATTAATAGACATTGGAGTTATTTCAAGCTTTTGGGTATTTCAAATAAAACTGTTATGAACATTCACATATGACTCTTGAATCAATATGTATTTTAATTTCTTTTTCTTAAATGCCTAAAAGTTTCATAGCTAGGTCACATGGTATGTTTCACTTTTATAGAACCATCAAACAGATTTCCAAACTAGATGTATCATTTTATATCTCCCCAAGCAGTGTATAAGAGTTTTACATACTCCACATTCTCACCAATGTCTTATTGGATTAATCTTTAAATTTCAGTCATTTTAATTGTTGAGTGGTATTTTACTGTAATTTATATTGCAATTTCCTAGTTGCTCATGCTACAAATCCCCATTTTAGATCTTATTTGCATATCATCTTTGGTGAAGTTCATGTTCAAATGTTCTGCGTTTTTTCATTAGATTGAGCACTTTCTTATTTGGATTTATTATTGTTTTTTTATTTATTATTTTTTTGAGTTTTCAGGATATTTTACCTATTCTAGAAATAAGTCTTTTATCAGATATATGATTTGCAAATATTTCCTCCCAGGCTGTGGCTCGTGTTTTCTTTTTCCAGCTTTATTCTGAAATTATTGACACATAATAATGTATAAGTTTAAGATGTACAGTGGGTTGAATTCATACATTTATAAATTGTTAAGTGATCACCACCCATTTGTATTGGTGGTAACAGAAACTGTTACTGATCCTTTGTGACTTTTGGAACTTATTCCTCTAATTTAATTTTTCTGTTATTCTTCCATTCTTGTATAGTTTCTTCCTCTGCATTCATTGATCTGTGCTTATCCCCAAAGCTTCAGTCAGACCTTTCAGTTCTGCTTTACCCTTGCTTTCTAGTACTCTGAAAACTATGCTGCACTTTCCTCAGACTCCCAGTTATGTTTCCCTGATCAAGGGAGACCTCTGAGCTCTATCTACATTGACTTTTTTTACATTATAACCTGAAACCTCTCTCCAGGTAGTAAGATTGGACCTTATTTGTGTCCTCTGACTCAGGAAGAACTTTCCCTTTTTTATCATGTGTTTTACAATTAGTTGTTTCTTATATTTTGTTCTGATTTTTTGTTGCTGGTGTGAAGACGGTAAATCTACTTATTCTCTGTTACTCTATATTGGTGTAAAGTAGAAATTCTCTGGTCAAATTAGCTTTGAAGACTTGAAATAAGGTAAATGCCATATAACAAATAAATACTGTTTTATAAACCATAAAATTTATAAATGTATAATTTTAAAATAAAAATAAGACAATCTACATAATATCCTAAGTATCTAGTATCAGGAAATCAAATAATGTATATTATCTCCTTTTAACACAATATTTGTAGAGAGCATGGTCTATATCTAGAGATGGAAGGACACACTTTGGTTTCAACCAGATGTAAATGTAACTTCTGGCTCCATAAATTGTGGACAATAATTTGTACCCAAATAAAAATTTTAACTCTACAGAGAGATAGATTTAGGGTATCCTAGCAAGCACAGGGGAATAGGATTCAAAGAAACCAAAGCATATTTTCTTCCACAGCTGGTATTATGCCCAATTTATTTATTTATTTATTTATTTTTTTATTTTTAAGAGGGAGAGAGAGACAACATGAGCAGGGGAGGGTCAGAGAGAGAGGTAGACACAGAATCTGAAGTTACTTCAACATCTTACCCTTGCCACATGAACAATATAAACTATATCACTTTGAGAAATCATTATCCTTTAATCTTTACTAGAGTGACAGCTATTTTTCTTCTACATTCTCTCTAAACAGCATAATCATAATCCCTACTACTTCCCTCATGAGTGCACCAAAAACCAGTTATTGTTGGTCTTTGAAAGTATTTGCAAACAAGAATTGTGAGAGTGCCCTTAAATCAGATTTTTGTTTGTGTAAAAACACAGAAGCAAATAAGCATAATGAAACACCCTTGTCCCACATTAGACCATCAGATCAAATGCATCCAAGGATTGTTTAGTAAAATTCCTACAGGGACATTCATGTGATATTCATTATTGGGAAAAATAATCTTTGAAAGTGCATTAATAGGTGTCTAAAATGAAAATAAACATTTTTTGTCCTTCCCACCGCCAAGATTTCTTATAGTGAGCTTTCCCACACTTCTGGTTTTCTGTAGAAATAAAAATAGAAGTATAAAGGAAAAAGTGAAGGCTATTTTTGAGCTAGCATTGAGTTGATTATAAGTTGCAAGCAGTGGAATCATGGCTCTCTTTTCTTTTCAAGGTAGCAACCGCAATAATGACTCTAATAATGGTAACTTAGTACCTTGCACTTACAAGTAGTCTTTTACCCCAGTTTTAGGATGGCAGTTACACTTTACTATAGTTTTGAATGTTGTATGTTAGGATAGACATTAAGTTCTGTATAAGAATGAGCAAATGGAGATGTAATGGCCTATGCTCCTCATTCTGTCTGTTTCATGAGCCTCTCCACTATTGAATAAAAGCAAAGCATTCAATGATCAGTGTAAACTTGTGGAATACCTAGTGGATTTTTCTAAATCGTGTTACTTGAAAAGTTGGTTTAAAATGATATGGAGTAAAGGTTATTTTTATAAATAGAAAATTGGACAGGATAATGTCATCTTTCTCTTTAAATTCTTTCTAGAAACTCAATATGTAGTCTTACCTGGTCCCTGGAAAACCAAGACAAAAATATATTTAACATAACTTTGTTTTATATTTAAACTTTTTTTGTTGTCTTGTGTGTATTTTATGATATCCAAAATCAGGTTTTGGAAGAAAAATTATTATTTTATGTATCATTTATTATCATATAAATGATAATTATTTTACCTGTGTGTATATTAGGTGCTTTTTGATTAGAAATTCATCAAATATTTACTGAATGTTAAAGTACTTTAAGGAATTCTAAGAAAATAAGCAGTGCCTGGGTGGCTCAGTCAATTAAATGGCCGACTTTGGCTCAGATCATGATCTCACAGCCTGTGGGAGCCCCATGTCGGGCTCTGTACTGCCAGCTCAGAGCCTGGAGCCTGCTTCAGATTCTATCTCCCTGTCTCTCTGTCTCCCCATTCCTTGCTCATGCTCTGTCTCTCTCTCAAAATAAATAAACATTAAATTTTTTTTTAAAAAAGAGAATAAGCTAGAAAAATTACTTTGGGCATTTTTGATTAGTATACTCCATTGATTTAGCAATTTCAAAGAATGAATGAGATTTGTTAATGACTCTTTTTGATACTTGAAATTTATCTTTTTAGAGCAAATTATTTGTTTAAAAGAAACCATATTTAATGGTTCATAAAACTGAATCTGTCCTTCTGATTGTCAAGGGAATGAAGAATGTCCAGAAAACTTGAAATATCTTCTTTAGAAAGCAAAATTTATTTTAAAATAAACCATAGTAGATTGAACCATCAGCTATAAAAACTAGACTATTTTTTGTGTGTGTGTATTAAAAAACTAGATATGCCTGTTGATTTAACAAGGGAATAAAACTGTCCAGATATCTAGTTTTGGAGTGAGTCCAGAGATGGTTGCTTGTGACAAGGACAGAAAATGGACCATACAGTTAAGCTTGGTCATGGGAAATTCTGGTAACAGATGTTTGGCCAGAAGTCTGAAAGCAATAAGAAACTGTCCCAATGAGAGGCTGTCAGCATCACATGTAAAAATTTGCCAAATATGAATATGAAATTATTTTTGTTAATTTAATTTTAAAATTTATTTGGTCACTAATAACATTTATTAGTAGTGTTATATTCTTTTCTATAAGCCATTTGTGTTTTATTCAGCTCATACTATTTCTTTTGTCAGTTTATTCACTGTATATATTATTTGGCAAATATTTTTCCCATTTTTGGTAAGATTTTTAATACTGATTGGCATTTCCAGTTTTAAGTAATTACAACTATTAATATTTTATTTAATTATTTTATATTTATAAATTATTTTCCCCAAGATATACAAATTATAAAATGAATTAAGTCTATCAAATATATAAGTAAACCCTAACCCTTTAATAAATCCAGACTTTGGGGAAGTGAAGGCTTAAATTGAGGCTGTAATTAAAATTATTCTTCCCTAAAAGCTTATTTTCTTTATACTTTCATTGAAAAATTCCATCATTTAAGAATGTATTTATATGATAAAATCAATTTCATTGGAATATTGGGGCTTGCACAATGACCATTCTCTTTATTGGTACATTGTACACATATCTATGTTATAATATCACACAATTTTAATGATAGTTGACTTAAATATGTGTCTTAATATTGGATGAAACAAGCTGTATTACTCAGATTCCTCCATAGAAAAAGAACCAATAAAGTATACAAGGATACTTATTATAATGAATTGGCTCACACAATTATGGAGACCTAGAAGTCCCACAGTCTATCATCTGCACCCTGGATTTAGGAAACTGGTGATGTAATTCATCTCTTTGAAGTCTTCAGAACCAGAGGAGTTAATTCCTGATCATAGGGCAGGCAGAGATTAAATGAGGTGTTCCAGATCAACAGTGAAGCCAGGAAAAAAAAGGACAAATTCCTTCTTTCTTGGACATTTCTTCATGCCTTCAATGGATTGGATGATGTTCAACCACTTTGAAGTGGGCATTCTACTTTCCAGGGCCCAAAAATTCAAATGTAAATCTTATCCAGAAGCACCCTCATAAACACACTCAGAAATCATGTTTAATATAGGCATCCTGTTGGCCCATTGAAGTTGACCCATAAAATTAATTGTCACAAATTTCAGTTAATTTACTCCTTTGTAATATTCAGTCTTCTGTCTCAAGAACATGATATATCTTTTCATTTTCATAAATTTATTGTACAGTTTTGAAATTTCTAACTTTACTTTTATTAGTTACTTCTAGGTATACTTTTTTTGGTTAATCTTAGTATTAATATTATTAATTAATATTAATTTAAAAAAGAGTACTAGAATAAATATTTAGGTTGATATTCTTGTTCAGAAATAATTCCCCACAGTTCTTTGCAGTTGCATCTTGACTAGAGGCTCAGGTACTCTTTCCATGTTTTTATGAGGGTACTTACCCTCAAGTTCAGGGAGGGCTTCAGTTAAATTGTAGGCTAGACCAGAAGTCAGCATGCGTGTCTTCACTCAGGGACAGCTGATCCCCACACTCTTCTCCATCCTGACTCATTTCCTTTCCTGAGCTGTTATAACTTTATACCCTTTACCCACTTAGGTACTCCTTATACTTTCAGTCAGTTCTTTCTTGACTATTTGAGTTTTTCACCTTCCTCTCTCATGCCTGCACAGGACATGTCTTATCTAGTTAAAATGATGGCATGCTTGGGGAAGCTTTAAGTAGTAGATGGTTTTTTCCTTCAATTCTTAGTTCTGCCATAGTTAGTACTGGGGAAGTCAAATATTCTTCAGGGTATGAGCAAGAGAGGGAAGATTGTTGAGAGCAACCTCATTAATACTTTAAGTTAAAACTTTATTATATAGCTATATATGAAATATAAAATTTTGGCCCATCCCACCCACAAATAATTTCTTGACTAAAGGCAAAATTCTAATGATGTTTTAATAGATTTTCTTGCATTTCCTCAGGATGTGATATAAAAATAAGGATCTTTTTCCTATTTTTTTCTATAACTTTACAGTTTAACTAAGCTTTAATGCTTGAGTTTTAGTGAGTTAATAGGAGAAATGTTAATGTGAAAAAGTTAAAGTGGCAAAGGAGTATATATGATAAACATTAATATTTGCCTGATGTGAATGTTCAGATATTAAAAATGTTATGTATAAATGCATTTATATGTTGTCTTCCCTTAATTGTCCTTTTGTTGCCAGAGGTAACCATTATGAACAATTTATGTCTGTGCTGGTATAGCCATTTCATCATGTAAATAGAAACTATTTAACTCTTATATAACAATCATAGATATGGATAAAGCATATTGTATTTAGAAATTTAGATATTTTATAAGTTTTGAGTATTACAACATCAATGTAATAAGCACCCCCATTGTGGCTTTGTTTTGTCACAGAGTATGCATTTTGCTAATTTTAAAGTTTTTTTTTTTTAATGTTCGTTTATTTTTGAGAGACAGAGACAGAGCATGCGCGGGGAGTGGTGTAAAGAGAGACATAGAATCTAAAGCAGTCTCCATGCTCTGAGCTGTTAGCACAGAGACTGATGTGGGGCTCAACTCACAAGCCGTGAGATCATGACCTGAGCCGACAATGGATGGTTAACAAACTGAGCCACCCAGGCACCCCTGCATTTTGAAATTTTAATAGAGACTATCAAATTACCTTTGCAATCGGTTATACCGATTTACACACACCCCACAAGCACTCTGTTTTTCCTCAAACATATCAGTGTTGGAAATTTTATTCTTTCTGTCTTTTTAACAATTGAGTCTCATGTACATCTCTTGCACAGCATAAGCTTAGGCAGGATACTTGATTTATGACAATGATTTTTTTAAATCACTGATCACATAATTTCTTTTTTTTAATGTTTATTAATTTATTTTGAGAGAGAGAGAAAGAAAGAGAGAGAGAGAGAGAGAACAAGACAGGGAGGGAAAAGTAGAGGGAGAGAGAGAGAATCCCAAGCAGGCTCTGCACTGTCAGCACAGAGCCAGAAGCAGGGCTTGATCTCACAAAGTGCGGGATCGTGACCTGAGCTGAAATTAAGAGTTGGACGCTTAACACTGAGCCACACAGGCACTCCTAGTTTATTTATTTTTAAATAGTTATTTTAATAGTACAGTATGAATTTGTGAAGTAACTACCCAAAACATAATGTATGACCTTGAAAATAACATACACTTAGTTACTCTTGTAAATGTGACAAGTGAAGAATTGTCTCCTGTTTAAATATTTTCACTTCCCTGACTACTTTTCTCATAAGACTGTTTTCTTAACAGTTTAACAGTTTAAGTTTCTTCTCTTATCAATTAGCTGTTCTTGTGCTTTACCTATTTTCCCGCTGAGCTCTTTCCTCATGAGCTCTTTCTCTCTTTCTCAAAATAAATAAATAAACTTTAAAAAATAAATAAAAATATGGAGCATCTGAGTGGATCAGTTGGTTGAGTATTTGACTTCAGCTCAGGTCATGATCTCGCGGACTGTCAGTTCAAGCCCCATGGAGGGCTCTGGGCTGAAAACTTAGAGCCTCCAGCTTGCTTCAGATTCTGTGTCTCCCCCCACTTTCTCTCTCTCCCCCTCCCCTTTCCCAACTTCCAAGAATGAATAAAAATTAAAAACAATTATTTTAATTAAAATAAAAAATAAAAATATTGGGGGCTTGTTTCTTATTTTAGTAGTGTTAGTAAGATCCTCAACTACTATATAATCTTTTCATGTATAGTTACTACTTAGTTGTAGCGTGATTATGAATACTTTTTAAAGAAAGATAACAAGCATATTTTTATATAGATGTCCTAATAATTTTTACTTTGCCTTTTAATCAATGTGGGACTTTTCTTGTGCATGTTTTAAAAAAGAAAGCAATCATATATCATTCCAGCAGATAACAAATTTCCCCCACACTATTTATTAAATTGTCCAGTATTTTACATTAATTTGAAATGCCACTCTAGTATTAAACTATCACATATATATTTAAGCTTGCTATTTTTTTCTTTATTTTTTTAGTTAAAATTTTAAAAAAAACGTTTATTGATTTTTTTGAGAGAGACAGAGTGTGATCATGGGAGGGGCAGAGAAGGAGGGAGATACAGATCCAAAGCAGGCTCCAGGCTCTGAGTGGTCAGCACAGAGCACACTGTGGGGCTTGAGATCATGGGGGCTAGCAAGACTTGAGATCATGACTTGAGCCAAAGTTGGATTCTTAACCAACTGAGCCACCCAAGTTCCCCAGCTCTTTATTTTTTTTCTATAGATTTTACTATCTGTTCCTATTCTGATGCCACAATATTTTAGTAACTATATGTTTTTATCTAAAGTTTTTTAGAATTGGCTTTCTAAATCATATCTTATCATAAATTGATCCATTATTTTACATTTATTTCTATATATGAAGTATGAATCACATAGTGAAACACTACTTAAAAATATTTCTAATTTTATTAAGATTCCAGTAAATTTATTTTGAAGAGTTGACATCTTTACAATATTCATATTTTTCATCTAAATATATGATATATCCAATTTTCTTAGTAAAATTTTTGAAATTTTCATGATAATGATAATATTTACTAGTTACATATGTTAGAGTTCCATTTTTACCCGGTTTCTATTTACTTGGGAGGAGTTGCATCTTTTATTTTTTAGGAAAACCTCAATTCAAGTGCAAATCATACACAAAAGGATGCAATTTTCTAGAATATATAAAAATTTTAATTTTTTTAATGTTTTATTTATTTCTGAGAGGGAGAGAGAGATACAGCGTGAGCAGGGGAGGGTCAGAGAGACAGGTAGATGCAGAATCTGAAACAGGCTCCAGACTCTGAGCTAGCTGTCAGCACAGACCCCGATGTGGGGCTCGAACCCACGAACCACGAGATCATGACCTGAGCCGAAGTCAGACACTTAACCGACTGAGCCACCCAGGCGCCCTAGAATATATAAGTATTTTAAAATTTTTCTATTGTGATTTAATTTTGGTAGTTACAATTAGAATTACAGCATGGTTCACAAATACCAGAGAATCACCATGTCTCAATGTTTTATATAACAATTATATAATGATATAACAACTACATATAACAATTGTACATATCAAAATTGAGAAATTAATATTGATACACTAATATATTGGTACTATACACACTTTCCCCCAATTTTATCAGCTTTTCCACTAATGTTAATTTTAAGTCTAAGATCCAGAACAAGATCCTACATTGCATTTAGTTATTATGTCTACCTAATGCTTTCCATTACTATGAGAGCTTCATTCTTTCCCTGTCTTTCTTAACTTTGGCATTTTTAAACAGTACCAGTCAATTATTTTGCAGGAAAGTTTACACTTTATGATACACAATTCTATGGGATTTCACAAATGCATAGAGTTATATTTCCACCACTACAGTCATTATACACAAAATTATATCATTCAAAACCTTCCCTCATACTCCTCCTTTATAGGTAACAATTCTTCTACTTCTCCTCTGCTAATCAATAATTTGTTTTGCCTTTTCCAAAATGCCATATAAATGGAATTGTACAACATGCAGTATGTTGGGTCTCATTTCTTTTACTAAGAAAAATGTATTTAAGTTTCATTCATGTTGGATCATGAATGTTTGATCCCTTTTAATACCAAATAGTATTCCTGTGTATAGCTGTACCATTGTTGATTCACCATTTGAAAGATGTTTCACTTGTTTCAAGACTTGGTGATTAACAGTAAAACTGCTACAAACATATGTGTGTATTTTGTGAAAACTTAAGTCTTTATTTCTTATGAAATTGATGAACCACTGACTATAAAAACCACCAAACACTGCTTCCATCAGTTTTCATTTCCATCAGTAAAGCTTTAGAGTTCTACTTACTTCACATTCTTGTAAGTATACGGTATTGCTAGTTATAGTAACTTCTAACATGTGTGGAGATGTATCTCTCTTTGGTTTTATTTTCCATTTTCCTAATGATTAATGCCGTTGTACTTCTTTTCATGGGCTTCTCTGCCATCTGTTTATTTCTTTAGAGTAATACTTGTTTTGATCTTTTGCCTGTTTATATGCCCTGACCTAATTGGACACACACTTATTTTTCCAGTTCCTGGCTATTATTTTGGGTGGTGGAAGAATTCAGTTTGGAAAGTCATTTTCTCTTAGCTTTTTAAAAATATTTTCCCATTTTATTATTGCATTAATTTTCCTAATGAAAATTTTCTTCTGATGCTAATCTATTTTTTATTCTTTGAAGAGTTGTTGTTGTTTTAATCTTTGGAATATTTTTAGATTCTCAATTTATTATAGACATTCTCAAATGTTATTGCTTCTTAAGTGGTAGGTATATGTGTGTGATCCTTCAGGGCACTACTTATTGGAACTTGCAATATGGGAGGTGCTCATGTAAGTTTTTCTTTCTTTCTTTCTCTAAGTTTTTTTTTTTTTTCTATCTACTAGAACTCTTCTATGCTTTCATACAGATATAGAACTTTTGGATATGGTCTCCATGTTCCTTGATTTTTATATTGTACTTACCATGTTACATGATGTGTTACTCTGAGATCTTTTTAAATTTATCCTCTAGTGTAGTTGCATTTTATTCCATTCTGATATCCTTTCATGCCTATATTTTTCATCAAGATTCATATGTATGTTTCTTTGACCTTAATTTTCTAAGTACCTTCATCATCTACTTGAGTCCTCTCATATTTTAGAAAATTGAACTGGCTTTTATACCTGATAGAAGAATTGACTGAGAATAATATTCTTCCCACATTTTCCCTTAGAAATTTGTGGACTTTTATCCATGAAATCAGAATTCCAGTTATACCATGTTTTTTTTATAACTGAATTTCACCAGGAATATGTCCACCCCAAACTGACCTCAAATACTTAAGTGTAATGTTACATATTCTGAGAATAAATCACAAAAGACAGAACATTGGAGCAACTTCTGGAGCTCCATGTGTTTGTTACAGTAAATCAATTCTTTCTCTATCCTTAAAACACATTGTAGGCTTATCCTTAATGGTATTACTTTCTTACTTTCTTGCACAGAGAGAGAGAGAGAGAGAGGTTTATCTTCATCTCCATAAATTACCTAGAGCGAACAATGCAGGGAGGGGGAAATTACAATTCCAAAAGAATAAGTGAGTTGAACTAGGTGGTTTTTAGTGAATAATGTATCTATAAATAGGGAAGATGCCAGTAAGATCTATTTGGTGTTACAGAGGGAACCTCAGGTTATTAAGATAAATGTGAAAATGAGACTAAATTAGAAAACTGGAAAAAAATGTAGAGCATTAAATCTGAAATCCCAGGGCAGGTTGCCCTGGAATAAGCAGAAGTTTGATAGAAAATGTAATTTCAACAAAACTGCTTAGTGAAAAGAAAGCCTTAAATGTGATGGATGCTCTTTAAAGAGAAAATGATGAGATACATGAAAGGTAGTATATTGTAGGGGTTCAGAGTTTGGGCATTGTTGCCAGGAACTGTGCCGCCAGTGCATGAATCCCAATTTATGTATTACTATCATTTCTGTGCCCTCATCTCTTTTTATATAAATAGTGATAATGTTCACCACTTCCCATTATGATATTTTTCTGTGAAGATTAAATTTGTCAATGCATATGAAACACAGAAATGTCATAATAACTTTTATATATCAAGCATTATAATACAGTAAGTATTTAGAAAATCATTAACATTTATCCATATCTATGTAACAGAGCAATATGTTCATTAATAACTTTTGTTAATTTCTTTTTTAAAAATATTTTAATGTTTTCATTTTATTTTTGAGAAAGACAGTGTGTAAGCAGAGGAAGAGCAGAGAGAGAGAGAGACATAGAATCTGAACCAGTCTGTGAGCTGTCAGCACAGAGCCTGATGAGGGGCTTGAACTCACAAACCATGAGATCATGACCGGAACTGAAGTCCAATGCCCAACTGACTGAGCCACCCAGTCGCCCCTTTTGTTAATTTAATTCTATGTTTTAAGCATGTGCCTAAACTAATTTAATCCTCAAACAAACCTGTGATTTAAGAGCTATTATTTTTCCTTTGTTGGGATAAAGAATCTGAGCTTTTGGATGGATGAGTGTTTTTTCCAAGTTAATGAACATGATAAGTCCAAAAACTAGGATATTGGCTGGATCCAGACTTTTAGCACTAGCCACTATGTTAGGGTACTGTAATTATGCAATTGTTAGTTACTTGTATAGGATCTCAAAGAAGATGAATAGTTACTGATTTGACATTAACTGAGGGTTGTGTCTTTTAGTCTGCAAAATACTATGCATTCATAATTGACAATTAAATTTTAACAATCCTCTCTTCAGAGAGATTGAAAGACAAAGATTTTTTGCTATTGGAGAGGCATAGTGGGTCTAAATGGGGGAAAAAGAGATTTCATCTTGAAAGTAGGGTTCAATATCACATCAAAAATTTCTCAGAATGATTATGACATTTGGCCTCCAAACCTAGAGTTTATTATTGTAAATAAAGTACAAGAAGGAAGATAATATGCTCATAAGCAAGTTACCAATCTCTGAAAAAACCAGACATAGTTAAGTAAAGAATGTAAGATCTGTGCTGACATTTTTGAAGTGTCCTTTGAATGAGAGAATTCCCTTCCTCACATATTATATGCATGAGTGCAGAATCTTTATAAGACAAAGATTATGATCAGTTTGTAGCATGGGAAGTAACAGAAACAAGAATACAGCAATAGTAGCAAGGACATGTACCTAGGATTTAGCCTGGTGGAAATGTTTTCATGTATGTAACTTTGTGCTATTTATATTTTGATATCTATTATGAAGGCAAATGGCATTTAATTGTAATAAACACATGCACAAGTGCTCAAATAGTGTAGTCTTCTGCCTACATGGAGTTTACCACCTCTTCCATTATCACATACCTTTGTATGATGATACCTAATCATCATACAATGTACCATTATACCGACTTTTAGGATCTCTCTCTTTTTCTTTCTTAAATGTGAATTGAATCTTATTCCTTTTCAGTATGTGTATGTGTGTATATTATGTATGTATGTATATATGGCATTTAATTACAAATTAAGTAATGCAGAAGAACACAAGATGTAGAATAAAATTATTTTCTACAGCTACATCATCTCTAATCCTAAAGCTTCAACTCTCCAATCATAGCAGTATGGTGTGCATCTTTCTTTTTCCATGCTAAGGCATATTTATTATACACATGTTTTATATACATATAAATGTATATGCACACACATACGTACAACACTGAAAGTAGAATAATAATTAATATTGATATATATTTCTGTATATCTAACACATTTGCTTTAATAACAACATATTCACAATACAGATGTATCATAATTTGTTCAACTACTCCCATTTTGATGTACTCATTTCTATCCTATCACTGCATTAAAAATGTTGGTACATGTATTACTGTTTAGTCATGATTGTAATATTCTACAATATTCTACAGTCATCCTTTCTTAAAATACACATTGATTTTGATTGATTCTCTGATGCATGAGTACACACTAGATTTATTATGTCATTTTCCTTATGTGATAATGTAGCATTAGCACGGATTTCCTCCTGTGGAAGAATGAATAAGTGTGCAGTTGTGAGGAGCCTGGATGGCTCAGTTGTTTGAGTGTCTAACTTGGTTTTGGCTCATGTCATCTTCTCGCTCTTCGGTTCATGGGTTCAAGCCTTACATCAGGATTCATGCTGGCAATGTGGACCCTACTTGGGATTTTCTCTCTCTCTTTTCTCAAGAAGCCCCTGTCCTGCTAATTCTCTCTCTCTGTCTCTCAAAATAAAAAAATTAAGGTGCAGTTGTCTGTGTACAGAGTAGAGGAGAGAGGCAGTCTCAAAAGCCAAATGCATGAATTATAAAATAATCCCCAGGAAGATTTGTACATTTGTGTATATATCTGTTAAAAATATACATATACATATATAGATGGATATTTAATTGAGAGCTCTTTTAAAGTTTGTATTTAAGTTTCAATTAGTTGCCATATATGTAATATTAGTGTCAGATGTACAAAATAGTGACTCAATATTTCCATTCAACAGCCAGTACTCATTACAAGTACATTCCTTAATGCTTATCAGCTATTTAACCCATTCTCCCACCCACCTCCCCCTAACGCCCAACCCTAAACCTAAACCTAAACCTAACCCTAACCCTCAATGAACCCTCTGGAGAGCTCTCTAAACTGCAGCATACTAGGCACATACCCTCAACCCTGGCCCTAACCTTAACTCTGACCATAGAAATGATTCAGAGTGGAACTGGAGATTAGTAATTGTTAAAATGACACTTTAGATATTGACTCTCAATCTCATAAATTTGTGTGAAGTTGAATTGAATATAATAAACTATATATTATTTATTATAAAATGGATAAATTTGTAATCTTTTGAAATCATACTTGTTTTAATAGACTCTGTTCTACAAAATAGAAGCCTAGAATATAACAGTTGTATTAATCCTGTATAATATGAAAACCAGAGGTAGGCATGCAAGCATGACACAGCAGCAGTTTAAAGATCCGGTGTGGGAACTTAGGTCCTTTTCCTTTCTTGCTGTTTTTGTTTTAATGTGCAGCTTCTGTCTCTATGGCCATAATATGGCTACTCTGAGGTATTGCTCCCTTGTACTAGGCAGGAAGGAGAGGAAACTACAAAGAGTGAAGTGAGGATGCCAGTGAATCTGCTATTTTGGATGCTTTCCCAGAAGAACTAAATCATGATTTCTCTCTATATCCCACTAAAAATCATTGTCATATGGCTCCTCTCTGTAAATGATTTTAAGGAGGTGTATTATCTGGACATATTGCCATTAGTAATTGCAAAAGAATGAATGGATATGAAGAAGGCCTGCAAGCTATGTTTACCACAAGGATGTGTGTGTGTGTAGTGTGAGTGTATTGGTTGTATATATTTGTGATAACTATGAAAGCCAAATCTGGGTATGATGCAACTTTATAAACAGGTGCTTGATAAATATATTAATTTGTTTCGGTATTTATTATGTCTAATAGAGCTTTACTTTTTTGGGGAGGAGTTAAAAATAATATTTTGATTTTTGTATTAAAGCACAGTATCTCTAAATAGCTCAAATGCTGAAATGTTCTTATACTTACTCTCCCCATTATGAAAAATGTATACAGAACAGAAGTGCCATGAAATGTATCCATTCCTATGACATAGCCTGTAATGGAAAATTGTCCAAGCCTAGCCTAGCCTTAAGATTTTAATCTTGTGATCCTCTTCATATGTCATACTGTAGTACATGGACTATATCCAGCACATTTGATTTACAACTATTTCCCGAAAAATATATTGTCTTGTTAAGCTTACTAACCAGCTTTCTTCAGCAGATACATTTTTCTTCTCCCAAAATGTCACTATTCCTTCTTAGCACAGCAAAAGATAATATTTGTAATTCACAGCATTGATAAAGAATTCCTTAGGTAGTTATTCACTGAACATCTGTACATGCTCAGGAAGAAATTTGAATATTTAGGAAATTATTTGGATAATTAAGAAAAATAAAATAGCTTTTCTTAATGGCCAAGGGTAATAGATCGTTTTGGCTCTAGTTAATTGAGAATGATAAATGACAGAATATGGAAACACATTATTTGAGAATACTATATCTATACCTATATATTTACATATCTATAACTATATATATATTTTAAACTAAAGGGCCAGAGTTTGCAAAGTAGGTTTGTAAGCTTAGTTTTATAGTCCGTGTGTACAATTCTAAAACTGCCTAATTCTTCTAATTGCCTTTTAAACTTTTTCTATTTTATGGAAATTTTCAAATTAAAAAAATAGAGTAGTATAATATCCCATCACTCATATTGAACAGTTGACAAGTCATAGTCAAGCCTGCTTCATCTGTACCTCTATACTCTCCCTTCGTATATATTGTACAATCATTTTATTTGTAAATATTTCATCAAGTATATTTAAAAGATGACCAGTCTTTGAAAAACATGTCAATTTTACTATTATCATATCTAAATATCAAATAATAATCTGATAGTATCTAGAAGTATCTATTTAGTGTTCAAATTTCTAGCTGTCTGTCATTTGTGTTTTGTTATAATCAGATTGTTTTGTTTGAGTCAAGATCAAAATGAGGTCTATACATGGATATTTGTTGATAGATCCTACAAACCTCTTCTTTTAGAAAAAAACAGGGTAATTTACTTTGAGTTTTCTCTGATTATATCCTTTTTATGTTTTTTTTTTTTTTTCATGCTCTTCTGAACCCTGTCCCTCTATATTTCCTCTAATGCAATTGCTGGAATTAGAAGTTTAGTTCCATTTAGAACCTAGATTTTTACAATCTCACTTATGGGTGGTGTTGGTTCTGTTCTTGTAATTTTAATTTTAAATGTTTATTTGTTGTGTGGATTGTAATAAATGGCATTCACAGGTCTGTGTTTATTTTTTCTATAAAGTATAGTCACTTTCCTATAATATTAACATGAAATCAAAGACTTACTTTTCTCACTAAACATTCTTTTGATTGAGCTTTTTCAAAATGGCAGAAGGAAACCAAAATACCACTACTGTTAGCGTGTATGCCTTCCCAGGAGTTTTTTGGCTATCATATTAGACAAAAATAAAGATAACAGTAATAGCTAAAAATGTTGACATATGTAATCTCATTTAATCTTCACAATTTATATATGAGGTGTGTGTTATTTTACAGAAATGAGACTGAGGGTCACAGTGGTTAAATATCTTGCATAAGAACACACAGCAATGGGACAGAAGTTTTCATTCAGACAATCCGACTTTTTGGTGTCTGCTTTTAACCATCATACTATATTGTCTTAAAGACAGTAATCATTCTGCCTGGTGGTAATCTTCATAAACATGGTTTTAATATTTCTGGAGAATCCAAGCCATATTCAAATATATAAAATACAAATGAAACCGATTTGATGCAAATAATGGTGCTATAGTGCCTTTGCGGGTATTGGGAGGGAAGTGGGAGTCTATAATATAGAAATTATAAAAATACTGTTATAAAGAAGAGAATGTATTCATTCTATATGAAATGCACTGCTGAAAATATATTCTTACAAGTTGGACACTAGAAAATCTTTACTCCGAATAAGGTTGCATAGGTTAAAAAAAACACTTTGAATGAGATTTCATTATCATGTGAATCATTCCAGTTTGGGCATCTCTAACTTAGTGTGTTTTTAAAATTTGTTATTGATGTTGATCTTCATATAATTTACCTATTATGACAATGAACTGTTACAGTGAAAATGGACAGTACTTCTACCCATATTCATTGAATCAAACTTCTCTTCTAAACGTCAGCTCTTCAAGTATCTTAAGGCATCTGGTACACAAAAGCTTCTCTGCACACAGTAGCATTTCATTCTTTCAACTTACACTTATGACAGGGTTTTTTTTTTTTTGATTGAGCTTAAATTGTTACTTCCTGACATTCCCATCTAAACCAGTTTCCTCTGAAATTTATTCTTAGAACACATACTGCAATTTCTAATTATATTGTTACTTGATTTACTATCTAATATCCATCTATCTAAGCTGCATGTTCCATAGTGACACCAGACCCTCTATCTTCTTGTTTTACCACTGAATTCCAAGGGCCTAAAATAGAATCTTAAAAAAATACTTCAAGGCAGGAAAGTAAGTTAAATATATATTAATAAATAACTTATTTTCCTGATTTCTGTGCCCCCTGCCCCATCCAGGCTGTCTGATGGATCAGCTTATTTCTTAGAACTTTTGAAGAGCTTACAGATCAACAGTAATTATTAACATAAAGTGAAAAATATTTTTCAGGTATAATATAACCCATGTAAGATTCAGTGAACTGTTCACTCCTTTGATGTGTACGTTTACATTAATGTCAATTACCTGGGCACATAGTGTATTTTCAACATTTTTTAGTTCTTCTAACAAGTATAAAAAATGTCATCTTGTTATTTTGTTTGATAATTTCAACTATTTAAGGGTATTCTTAGCATATTGATTCTGTCACTCAGTGTACTCACTATCATTCAGATATTTTTACCTTTTTAAAATTAAGTAGCCAGTTCTTTCTTTTAATCAATGTCTTGATTAAAACATTTTTAATAATGTGGCATGGCAGATTAAAGTAGAAGGATTTGAGCCTGGACACTTGGAGATTTCTTTGCAAATTAGAGACAACATGATTTTTGGTATTATTATTCAGTTATCTAAAAATATCTGCAAAAGTGTGTTGCCTACCCCCCATTGTGCTCTTAGTCTCTTTTCTTCAAGGGTAACATGACTTTGTTAAATGTCTTGTTGAGATCAAAGTCAACCCTTTGCAGAATCTTTCTTTGTTCTAACAATATCAGTAAGTTTTTAAAAATGGCAATGTGCTGAAATTGACCCTACATATTCTTATTTAATCCATGTGTGAAAGAGAACATCAAAGTTTTATATGAATTTAAATATCAGTGTTTTGCTATTATCAACAGCTAAACTGATGATAGCAGTGGTAATCTACTTACAGATTCATGATGATGATGATGATGATGATAGTAATAATAATAATAAATAGTATTAGTAATGTGTTGAGAATATTTTCTTTAATCAGAGAACAACAAAATATGGAATTATAAGGGGCATAATATATATGGATATATTTGTAAAAGGAAAAAAGTGAGTAAATGTGAAGCTCACTAACACCAATTTTGTGATGAACATTGCCTGGAAACCTGTCCATTCATTCTAGAGACACTCATTCAACTTATGAGAGTGATTAGATATTAACTAAGATATCAGTCCCTATTTGGTTTTTCCATAAAGCAGAGAATAATACAGATAATTTCTGAGTTACTACTTTATTAAGGAGTATAAGCCCAAGGAGCAGCAATGAAGGTCCTGGGGAATGAATCAGGGAAGGAGGGAAAGGAAATATACAAAGACAATTTATTGCTTATTATCATAGAACTGGCCCCTAATAAGCCTCATGAATTTCCATGGCAGCAGTCAGTGGAGGTGGGTGGGGGGGGTTAAATAAATATTTTTTTTCACCAGCTCACAACACTTCAAGTGGGTAAATGGTTCCTTTTTTGTTGCTTGTTTGTTTAGGAAGAAGCACGTGGATGGGAAGCAAGAAGCTCTGCCTGGCCAAGATTCAGAGTGCCAGTAAGTAAAATTTGCTCAAAAGTACTTAAAACCAATGGAAAGCTGGCTGCTGAAGTAGCAGCTTTAAGAAGGAATAGGCAATGATAAGAGGATCTGAAATACCTGATTCAGTTACCAAAGAGTAACATTTCGAGGTCTTTCTTTGTCATTAAACAAAAATTCACTTTAACAAACATTTTGTATATACATACAGTGTGGGAGACATTGTGTAAATAAAAGGGTGTGGATGTAAAAGTAACTAAATCTCTACCTACAGAGAACCACAGTCTAGTGAGGGGAAGAGTAAACACTTAATGGCATATAACATATCTGACTAAAATGCCAATAAGATGTAAAATTTATTTTGACTTCAGGGATGGAAATTTGGGATAAGTTTTACAGAAGAAAAGGTGCTGATGTGGCACTTGAAGTATGGGTCAGCACTGAAGTTCCTGACCATGATGTGTTTAGGAGTTGATGTGTGGCCAAAAGAGTGATGAAAAGAAGATAGAACTAGAGGATAGGATCACTGAGACATCAAACTGAGCCTCAGTATCCAGTAGAGTGCCAAAAGTAAAGAGTATTTAGTGGATATCTGTTGAACCACATAACACACACAAAAATGGGTTTTGAGGTTGTGATTAGAAAAACTCTTGGTTAAGAAAATGAAGCAGGATTCCTTGTCAGACTTTTCAGAGATTTTGATGCAAATTATGACTGATACTTAATATGTAGCATTTAATCAAGATTATTTTAACATGAAACTGATTTTTTGTCTCAAATATCTTGTGAGATTCTTGTTTTAATAGTATATTCTAGATGGCGGTGTGCACATTTGGAGGGGAATGAAACCTTAATTGAATGTATATTGCTATATCAAATAGTGTATTTTCAACAATATCTTATTTAGGGAAAAGTTTGGGACAAAATTATAAAATCCCATGAGTAACAGCCCAATAATTTGCTTTTTATACATTCTCTCCTAGAAGCCAACAAAGGTTTGGAGATAGTATAAGATCAGTATGAGTTTTGTTTTATAAAGGTGACAGTAATCCTGAAGTGTGTGTGTGTGTGTGTGTGTGTGTGTGTGTGTGTGTGTGTGTGTGTGTATGGGGGGGGAGTGATTGGGATAGATTCTGAACAGGTTCTGAACCTCATACCACATAGTATAAGGGGAGCGGTACACACTTAGTAGTGTTCAGAACAATTTCTCTGTAATTCTTTTAAGCCATGTTTTGGTATTAGTACAGTCTTCTACTTTGCCTTAAATTCCTGTCCCTATGATTCACAACCAGATGTGATCCATTTTATTACTTGGTGGCATTTGTGTATTGTCTGTTTATTACTTCAGTGTGAAGATGCATCTTTTCTTGCCTTAAGTAATAAACTCACTATTCAAGCTTCTGTCCCTTATATATCCTCCAGTCCTTAACACTTGATTGATAACTTGACCAATCCTGGATCAGTTTTATCTTTTTAATTTAACATCACAAGTAGGAGTTAGGAATGTGGGAGTAACAGATAAAGTGGGGGAAAATAGAAAAGATTTCGTATTATCAGAGAGAACATGAAGAAGAATGGAAGGGTAAGATGAAGAAAGGAAAGAATGGAGAAAGAAGGAAGGGAGAAGAAAGCAAAAAGGGAAAAAACTTAAGTGGAATTACAAAACTTTAAGATTCTTCTTTCTCAATACTGCAGAATGGGTGTATGACCCTAATCTGCTCTGTTTATCTCCATGGTAGTCAGTTCATGTTTCTGGACTGTAATCTACAGAGATTGCGCTATTGACTTTCACTCATACATATCTCTAGTTTTATGAATCACATATAAAGCCATAGGGTTTGTTCTCTAATACACAGAAGTGAATCACATGGGAAGTTTATTATGTGCTAAAGAATCATCCAGGAAGCAATTTATCATATCTTCTTTATCTGTCTTGTAGGGCATATTTTATAAAATTATTTATATGGATACAGTAATGAAAAGCAACATTCAAGTAATTATCTGTCCAGTTGTAATTATATCTCATGTCTACAGAAATATTTTGACAGCAACAGATTTATGAAATATATATCAACATATGCTTTTCTCTCTAATGTGTCAAAGAAAGAGATTGGTTAGAAAAGTAATACATACCTGGTGATAGGTTGTCTACTCACAATTCAATTTAAATCTGAACTTAACAGTGATTTAACTATTAGTATGAATGTTTAATTCCCCTTCAGAATTTCCATTCTCTTCTTCTTAAGTGCAAACACAGAAAATTTGCCGTTATTAAATTTCCAACTACACTAAATCTATTTCTTCATATATTTAATGAAATTTAGTGGCTTCATCATTTTAAAAATAAATATTAATATTTATATTCCTTTCAAGAATTCTGGGAATGTATAATCTATTGAAATGTAAGCGATTTGTCTTAATTATTATTGATTTGTGGAAAGGCAGCTCATCTTTTCCACTGGCAATGCAACTTATTGCATTTGTTAACACATACAGTAAGATGTAAATAATATATACATGAAACCTTTCAAAGAAATGAATAGCTAGTATTCCACCAAGCTTCATCTTGTCAGAATTTGTTTCTAGAAGGGTTACAAATGTTAGCAATAAGAATGCTAACTGTTTTTTTGTTTCATCAGCAGCACTTTCTACCAAAGGATCACAACATATGAGCAAAGGATCAAAAGAGATGGATGATGAATGATCAAATTAAAATCCTTCCCATTTTTAGAGTAAATATTTCTCACTCTATGACAGTTTATCCATTCACTGCTTTTTTCAAAAACCAGTGTGCATAAGAAGTGTAAATTCAAGTTTGCAAAACACTGCAAGCTTAGGTAATCATTTTATAGCTTCCCTCTTTTCCTAACATTTATGGTAAAAGAAGTTAATAAATATTAACTTCTGAATAAAAACCTCTCTAGGATACTGGATACTCTCTAGGATCTGTCATAAACTGATCTGAAAACACACTGTGCGCGCGCGCGTGCACGCACACACACACACACACACACACACACACACACACTTTCCCATATATTTGACATGGGATCAGAATATACAATGCCACACTGAAACCAGTCATATACAAAGAGTTGAAGAGCTTATTATGTAGTGGGACCTCCTACACTTCTAAGCAAGAGGCAAGATTTGGTTATTAAAAATTCAGTGTTGTTCAGAGTAGACATACCTCTACTGAGACTCAGATTTCTGAAATACAAATTAGTATAATGAATAAAAGGCTTTCTCCTGATTAATGAGATTTTTTTCAACTGCTTTAGTAACCTCATTAACATATTGACTCATTGATTTTATTTAACTAAAAATAATTGACATGGTATTATGATACAGAAATCGGCTTCCTAGCACACCTAACCTCCTGAACGCCTTGTAATCTTCAGAAAAATATAGAAAAACTACAATACAAGTTATTCTGAGAACTATTTTTATTGTATATATAAAATCAGAAGACTATTTAAAGGACAATGAATACAATATCTCAAGCTAATTTGAAAGAAGTAGCTTGTGAGACATTTTTATGCCGATCACAGACACTTCTTCATTTGATGTTTATTACCAAGGGAAGATTTAATCTTTTTTTTTTTTTTTTTAAACTGTGTCTGGGGTACCTAGGTGGCTCAGTCAATAGAGCATCTGGCTCTTAATTTTGGCTCAGGTCACGATCCCAGGGTTGTGTGATAGAGCACTGCATAAGGCTTTGCACTGGGCACAAAGCCTGTTAAAATTCTCTTTTTCCCTCTCTCTCTCTGCCCCTCTACCCAGTTCACCTGTTTGCTCTCTCTCTAAAATTTAAAAAATTGTGGTAGAATACATATTATCTAATATTTATTGTCATAATCACTTATCATTCAGTAGTGTTAAGTAAATTTACATTGTTTACAAATATCTCTTTGTGACAGTGCTTTCAGATCTTTTTGATATATATCTAGAAGTGGAATTGCTGGATCATATGATAATTCTTTTTTTTTTTTGGAGGAATTACCATCGTGTTTTTCACAGTGATTGCATCATTTTACATTCCTACCAGCAGTGCCCAAGGGTTTTTAAATTACTCTACCTCCTCACCGACACTTGCTATTTTCATTTGTTTTATAGTTGTTGCTGTTGTTTTGATAACAGCCATTCAAATGAGTGTGATAGATAATTCATTTTGGTTTTAATTTGCGTTTACCTATTGATTTATGATGTTGAGCATCTTTTTATGTACTTATTGACCATTTGTATTTCTTCTTTAGAGGAACGTCTGTTCAAGTCCTTTTCCCACTTCAAATAAAATTTTTAGTGATTTTTTTTTTTTTTTTTGAAAGAGAGGGACAGAGAGACAGAGATAGAGAAAGTGGGGGAAGGGCAGAGAGAGACACACAGAATCTGAAGCAGGCTCTCTGAGCTGTCAGCACAGAGCCTGACATGAGGCTCAAACTCCCTAATTGTGAGATATGACCTAAGCCAAAATCAGATGTTTAACCCAACTGAGCCACCCAGGCTCCCCCTTTTCCCACTTTTTAATCAGATTGTTTGTTATTGTTTTGAGTTATATGAGTTCTTTATATTTTCTGGACATTAACCCTTTATCAGATATATAACTTGCAAATATAACTCTCATAACATGGGTTCACTTTTCACTCTGTTGATGTGTTGTTTTTTTTTTTTGATGTATGGAAGTTTTAAAATTTGATGTAGTCCAATTATCTATTTCTATTTTGGTTGTGCTTTTAGTGTCTTATCCTAGAAAGCATTGCCAAATCCAATCTCATGAAGGTTTTCCCCATTCTTTTTTTTAAGTGATATATTTTATTTGTTGGTAAAGTTTCTTTTTATTTTTAAGTGACATATAAAAGATTGTATAAGGTCTTTGTGAGCAATTCACAGAATTAAATTAATTGTTTATTTGATCATTGCCTTATTTTTTAATTTTTTAAATGTTTTATTTATTTCTAGGAGAGAGCGAGACAGCGTGAGCAGGGGAGGGTCAGAGAGAGAGGGAGTGACAGACTCTGAAACAGGCTCCAGGCTCTGAGCTGGCAGTCAGCACAGAGCCCGACGCGGGGCTCGAACCCACGAACCGCGAGATCATGACCTAAGCGAAAGTCGGACGCTTAACCGACTAAGCCACCCAAGCGCCCCTGATCATTGCCTTTTTAAGAATTAGTGCTTTATAAACATCTATGAGCTATCTTAGATGCACACTCTGTATCCCATCCAATATGTCTTCCTCAGAATTAACACTAGTCTCACTCAGTTATGTGGTGAAAAAACGTTTATAAAATTAATAGATATTACATCTTCTTGCATTTTTAAATTAAAATAAGATTTTTATTCTAATAGATTTGATTTATCCATTTTCTTTTCTATAGAGTATACATGTGTTATAGCTTGTTAAATAAATTCATACCCTAAGGTCACAAAGATAGTTTTTCTATATTTTCTTTGAAAATATTTACAGGTTTGCCTTTTACATTTAAGTTCTTTTATCCATTTGGGTGGCTATGGGGTGGCTCAGTAGGTTAAGTGTACAACTCTTGGTTTCAGCTCAGGCTGTGATCTCATGGTTTGTGGGTTGAGCCTCACATTGGGCTCTGTGCAGACAGTGCAAAGCCTGCTTGGAATATTCTATCTCTCTGCCTCTCTCTGCCCCTCCTCTCTCCCTTCCTCTTTCTCTTTATCTCTCTCCCTTTGTCTCAAAATAAATAAATAAATCTAAAAAAATTCTCTAAGTTCTTTTATCTATTTGGTATTTATATTTATTTTTAAGTATACGTGAAAAAGATATGCATTTTAAGATTTTCAGTATGGATAACCAAATGTGCCTAGATTATTTATTTAATCTCTTCTCTTGAACATCTTTGTCATATACTGGGTTTGAATATATGCACATGTTTATTGCTGCTCTTTTTTGATTCACTATTATGTTTCTAATCCTCCAACAATACATGCATTTTTAATTATTATACTTGTATAATATTTTTTGATACAGACTAATACTTCCAACTGAGTTCTATTCCTGGTACTTTGTACTTCCATGAAAATTTTAAACTCAGTTTATCAGTCTAATGGAAAAAATTGCTGTATTTTGAATGTAACTTGACAAAATTGACAAATTAATTTCTGGAAAATGTGCATTTTTTATAATATTGTCTTCCTAGACATTAACACAAAATGGCCATTACTATTTACCTAAATATTATTGACCCCTGAGACAAAACAAAGCCTCCCTTAAACAATAAAAATAAATAATATGTTAATGTTATATTAATATTTATTTTAATGAACATATGTATAAAATAATATAATAAATAGAAAGCAAATGGCCTATCATCCAGAGTTGTATTGGATTTATTTAATGAACAGTAACAGATTTTTTAACTGAAGAGAAACAAAACTATCCATTTTTGAAGATATAATTATGTTGTACAATTGTGCTACATAGTGTTATTTAATCTTCACAATAACCTAAAAAGTATCTATTACAATGACCTGTAAAAGTTTCAGATGAAACTTTTGAATGGTAATATAGTAAATAATATGTTCAGAGTCACTGAGTTGCTAAGCGTGATGCTATGATTTGAGTCAGGGACAGAGAGTAAAGGCCATCATTTTTTTTCAAAATTAAACCAGAAATTCTTTACATCCTTCAGATCAAGAGAGTTAGGTATCCATTGTCTGTGTATAAATCAAAGTAAAAGTCCAGTCTTTAACCTATACTTTAAGTGTTTTATAATATATCAGTCTGAATGTGAGTTTTCTAGTTGTATATTAATATTATGTTATATTAGTATAGTAATATGCCATTTATTAACATTTTAACATGCTTTTTCTGATTGTATGTTAAGTTGTTCCTTAAAATTAATGGACAGAAATAACATTTTAAGAAGCCAACAACACTTTGTGAAAATGATATAATTTTTTGAATCACATTTACTTTTGGCAGAAAGAGAAGGAATTACAGAAGCAGTAGGTTTAGGAACATATGTAATACTTTGTGTCTTTTTCAAGTTCATGATTTGATATTCTGTGTCAAAATAGTAGGCTGCAAAGAAATTCTGTTAGACAAGAAGTTTATTTTCTTTTAATTTTTTTTTTAGAAACCATCAGTATAATATATATAATATTACACATGTATAGTTCCATTGTTAATTTGGTTTTTTTTTTTTTTTTTTACCTGAATGATTACATTGTATAGTTCAGAAACTGGGTGAATTTGAGAGGTGAACATTTCTCATCATCAAACTGATCTAGGGTATTTTAGAATCATTCATCAATCCGTTGAATACCTTCATAGATAGTTTTTACTGCAATTCGAAAAGTTGGTGGATTGACCATTATGGAATTTAGATTCATGAAAAATATTAAAGACTCAAGCACCAAAGTTTCAAGAATATTCACAATGCATGGGCTGTTATAGGATCATCATTATGTCAGTAACCTATACTTTTTGTTTCACACACATTTCAACTAGATTATCTATTTAAAAAAAAGCATTTGGTCTCATATCTGAAGTAAATGTATAGAATAATGCTGAATATCAATGGGTGTGGGGAAGGTGGAAGATGAGAAAAACCAAGAAAAAACTTTTTCCTCTTATTTTTGGCTCCCAGCTGAATATCACAACTGCACTAAATGGCAGGTGAAGAGATAACATAGTTTTCATCCAAGACAAACTTTAGCTCATGCATTTTCTAAGATTGAATCTCATTATTGAAATACACCTCAGATGTTATGGAGTGGATGGAGATTTAACGTTGAAGAAGTTCCCCTAGATCTAAGTGTTCTTTAATAAACACTTGCAAGGAAAGGCTTTCAAACATGTTCTACCATGGTTTCAGATTCTGGCATAGCCCTTATTAAAGAAGTAAACCTTGGAGCACTGTTCAGAGAAGAGTGTTTAGTGGTGAAATATAGTAAAAAAGGCAGGCATTGCTTCTATGTGTTTATGAATGGGAAAGTGGAGTGCTACTTTAAAGTAAATTAAATAAAAGAATATATGTTATATAGCTTAAGAGTTCTATGCATCATGATATAATGTGCATACATGTGTTTGTGTATGTATATATCATGATGTGTATAATCTTTTGTTTTATATATTTTAAAAAGTTAAACATTGTCAATATAAAATATTTAGAAAGCACATATAAATTGCATCAAAAATTATGCAAAAATTTATGCCTCACATCTGAACATCAATAAACACTATTGATGTTTTGATATGTCTTATAGTCACTTTTATACCTTTTGTCAGTTATTGATAAGTCATAAGCCTATTAGAAGAGAGTTATTTGAATAAATAATTATTGCATTTATCCTAATGGATAAATATTCAATAAAATTAAATAAGCTGATGCTTGTAAGCAGTGTTCTTACAAATTTGGTTCCATAGTGTCTGATGCCTTTTCTCCTTTTGAGAGTATACAACCTGAAACTTGAGTGTCTTCCAGTATATAAGAGTTCTGTAACTGTGCCCTGTTTTTAGGAAAGGCTTTTACAGCCATAGTTGTATATACATGATCTCACCAATGGTAAACAGGATCAGAATAGGTAAGATTTTTGAAAATTGAGTAAGAGTCTCTGTTTCAATAATTTTAACACAAAATTGATAAGGAAAGAAAGAGAGAAAGGGGAAGAAAACAGTCTCCATGGCACATACAAGTATGTCTTGACTTACAGTTTAGGGAGGAGAAAAAGATGATCCCAAGAGGAAATTGAAGTAAATGAATAAAGAGAAGTAGTGTGAAGGATGGAGGAAGGTATGATGCTAGAGTTTATAGCAGTAATCCAGCTTCGAAGCACAGGTAACCCAACCCTACACAAAATTTATAGTTTGAAGTACATAAGTAGGTTCTAATTATTTTTGTTTCATACTTTCAAATATAGCTTAATATCCCCATAAAATCCATTTTTCTGATGCTGCAACTATATTGGTATATGGACACTTGGCACAGGTAAAATATCACTCTTGAGAACCATTTAAGTGATGAACTCCCTAGCAAACCCTGGTTGGAGGTGGGTAGGTGGGAAAGGCATCTGGATACTTTAATATCAGAATATCTGGCAAGTTTTAATTTATCCTATATTTATTTATTATCATTTATCAACTAGCCTAATTTTTTTTCTTTCATGACTTTATTTGTTGAATATAGGGTGATGTTCTACAATCTAGCCAAATTAGCCAAACGAATACCTGCTTCACTTCTGCACATCTGGACAAGGATTCTGTTAATTTCTTTTTAATAAACCTCACCTCTTTGCCTATTGCTGACTAGCTAGTCTTGTATGTATTTTGTTTTCCTCAACTCATGGAACAATTATAAGCACGTCCAGTAAAAGGAGATAGTTAAATAAATATGAAAGTTAACATATTTATTAAATTTCAGCATATTCGATTTGGTAGTTTTTAGAGTGTTGCAAATTTCTATTTTATTTACTTAAATAATTTAGTAAATGCAACTGAAGTAAAAAATACCCAGTCTATTACTTAAGTCAAGATTTTATTTCCACAATTTGAGAATAGTCCAAAGGAAATGGGATTTAAAACAGGTTAAATTTCGTTTAATCTTAGCTGCTCCATTTATCAGTCTGTGACCTTAGAATGTTATTATCATCACTGAACATGTGTTCATCACTCATACTTTTCAGAATTCTTATGAGGATTTGAAGCATATTTGGAGTTTGCGGCCCATAGGAGAATGTAATCTGTGACAATCATTCTGATCAATTTTCTACATTATGTATAAATCAGAAGATTTAAAAACTCTGAGTCATATTCATCATCTTTTAACATAATTTTGCTTGATCTATTCCCTTTTTTTGTATTTGAAAAATGAAACCAAATAATATTTATTTCTGTGAAACATCCTTTTGAAGGAGTTCAGGATCCATTATATCTGTGTTATTTGTACACTAGAATCTAAGTGGTGAGAGCTCCCACCTTAGAATCTCACAAAAACTGTATAATCTTGAAGGATGTTATATAACCCTGTAAACAGACATGATGCCTTTAAAAGTTTTAAGACATTTGTGCTTTACTTTTTCCATCTCTTGTAATGTTTGTGAAAGTGTTTAGATTATAAATTGAGCAGTTAGATATGGTACAAAAGTTTAAAATTGTTAGCTTTTACTCTAAAAATAATGTTAGAAACTAATTTATTTAAGTAGATTAATCTAGTTCACATTTATGGGAAGTTGCCTGTATATACTGTACAGATAGCAATAAACAAAGTTTCAGAAATGAAGGATCCTGCAATTGAGTTAATTACTAAAACTAGGTCATTTCTACTATATGTGCAAAGTATAACAATGATGAGTTTCTATAGCAGTTTCAAGAAGCAAGTTGTCTCTTTGTGCTGGATGCCAAAAAGCTAGAAGACCTTGGGGGGATAGAAAAATTGGTTTGGAGAAGAAGTTATGAGGATTATTCTAATACAGACAAAACAGGAGATAAGTTAAGGGTTGAATAGAGCATGGGTAAATACAAATGCAAGACTCTGTGAAATAAAATTAAAATATTTGACTGACCTTGTAGTCTAGAATTTGTGACCCATCACAAAATGGCACAAAACCTCTTTTCACCAAAATCAATGTTTATGAACAAAAATCAGTGATATTTGCCATGTGTGAAGATAGATTGACTTGTAGGAAATTATGTACATTTAGGAGGGGGAACTAATAATGTATTCTATATATATCTCAGTAAGATTTCCATACATGTCATGAACTTGATGATTAATACTTGCATTATTGGACAATAAACAAAGTGATATGTCACTAGCTGTATATGGATCTGTTGTGAGGGGTGCAGGTCTTATAATTGCTTTCTTTTTTTTCTCCTCCAAATTGTGAAATGTGAGTGACAAGTGGTTTGGTCCATCAAGATATAAGCAGTTGAAGTAGATGTCAGAAAAGAGAAATGAGAGAAAAAGCACTTTGCAAAGGCCAACTTGCTATCTCATTTGAAGTAAAATTTGAAAGAGAAAAATATTAGAGCTTGCTTAAACACACACACACACAACTGTACTTAAGGATGATTGAACTTGAAGAAGCAAAATTTTTCTTCAAAAAATATGTTACTAATTTGAAAGCAATTCAACACATCTGAAAGAAGGAAGGTAGGAAAATTTAGTGGTGGCAAATGCAAAGTAATAATGAGATGGTCTTGCATAATGTAGTAAAAATCCTTTTATAGAAAATCAGAAATTACCATTTTTGAAATAATATAGAAATGTCTCTAAAACTTGACAGCACTGTCATTACCTCAGAAAAGCATATAGAAACTTCTCTGAGAATAATATTTAAAAACCATAGAGGAGAAACTCTTGAAACTTTGATGCTATTGTGTAGTAAGTTGTAGACAATTACAGTGAACTATATGACACACTTTCATATGCCTAGTCATGTCACCTTAGATCAAGATGTTTTTGACCTAGCAAATCTCAAATGCTATTAGGAAGGCTAACTAACTATAAAAGAAAAAGTTGATGACTTTTTTTGTGTGTGTGAGTGTGTGTAGAACTTGCAAACTCCTATCATCTATCTCTTCATAACTTCTGATCCTTTATTATTGGCTCCTCATCATCTTCTCTTTCCTTTGAGCAGCCTATAATCTCCTGGTATTTTGTTATCAACAACAACAAATGAATGCATTTATATCATAATTATTTAGGTGGAATATATGAAAGGCAAAGAAGTGAAACTGGGACAATAGATGTAAGCATTTGTACTGTGTGCCTCTTCTTGGTTGTGTTAAGACTCCGGGCCTTAAAACAAAAACAAAAACGGGGACACCTGCGTGGCTCAGTAGGTTAAGCTTCTGACTTCAGCTCAGGTCATGATCTCGCAGTTCACAAGTTTGAGCCCCACATCAGGCTCTGTGCTGAGAGCATATGCTCTCTCTGTCTCACAAAAATAAATAAAAACATTAAAAAAAACAAAAACAAAACAAAATAAATGACTTTTGGCTTTTTTGCAATAGTTGCAGCACAAATGCAAAAACCACATAATACTTTACTTAAAAATGTAGGACTTTGTTCCCTTTGTATTTCACATCTAGCCTCAGGGCAAATTTAGAGACAGACATCTGAAAGTCAGGAAGAGGAAGAAAAATAGAGGGTAACCATGATTCCTTTGTGTCAGAATGTTTTGGGGCCATGGTTCTCAACCAGGGAGAGAATGCATACTTCTCATCCTCTGAGATTTTCAGAAATCTCATCTTCTGAGATTTTCAAACTACATATGGTCTTTATTTACCTTGCTTACTGGCTAGTTAATGCATTTGTTTGTTTGTTTTAGTCTATTTTTTGAGAGAGAGAGGGAAGTGGAAAAGAGAGGGGGAGCAAGAATCCCAGCCAGCCTCAGCACTATCATTGCAGAGCCTGATGCAGAGCTCGAATTCACGAACTGTGAGATCAGGACCTGAGCTGAAGTCAAGAGTAGGATGCTTAACCAATTGAGCCACCCATGTACCCCCAGGGCTATTTAATGCTTTTAAAAGGAAACTTGAATGAATTCTCTAAGAGGGATAGCTAATAGAGAGAGAGAAACTTAAAGGAAAATCCTTTTGTTCTATTTTGGCAGTTTAGAAACACATAATTTAAAGTTTACCAATTCTGAAAATAAGATTTTAGATTTAATACTAATGTTTATCTTGATAGGTTCACATTTGTTTTGTGTACTAAGGTGAAGAATATAAGCTTGGTATATCTCTTAGGCAGTACATATGGAGTTCATTGTAGGCATACTTTTATTGTCTTTGCCTTGTAGAGCATTCAATAATTTATCAACCTCACCTTTAGTAACTGATCTGGTGGACTGTCAGAAAGAAAACGTAAGCCAGTTGGTTATTTTTTATGTGTTTGTTTTGTTAATGTGTATGTTCATTTGTGTGTGTGTGTACACGCATACGTGTGCACACAAGTGCAAAGAGAAAACGAGAGAGCCTTGGATTATCAAAATAAGTGTGTATATTAGATGTGTCCTTTAAAATAGAAATCACCAACAGGATGGCTATAGAAGATGTCAACTCTGGATATAACAGAACATACATGAAAATAAGACCTAATAAAATGCAGAGTCATTTAAAATAATAGAGGTTCATTTTTTCAAGAGCATTGGAGGAATTTCAAACTCAGGTTAATATGGGAAAAAAGTAGAAAGTTCACTAAAATATGTAAACTAGAGTAAGTCAATCATTTGTACCGAGCAAGGGCAAAGTATTGGGATTAGTGAACTGGAAGCTGCCTAATTAAGATATGAGGTAATTTCAAGCTTTTAAAAAAATTATCTTAGAATTTAAGGTGTGATATATTGCATTATAAGACAATTACCAGTCATTATGCTAAATGTATGCAGTGTGTATTAACATAATATCCAAATGAATTTTATTAGTCATTGTATATATGTAAACTGTGTGCCAGTCTCCCATTTCGGGGGAAATTGCTATATGGAAGATGCTAACAATTAAAGTTAGAACTGCTTCATAAAAGGAAAAGGAAAATTTATGTCCTTGAGAAAGGAGCTGATATTGAAAGATGTGTTCAAAGATGGGCATCAAACAAAAAGATGCAAATATTAGCTCTAAATTTCAATTCTTCTTTACCACACACAAAAATAAGGATTACTAGTACAGTGCAGGCTTATATCATTTTCAAAAGTCTGTCTAAATTGAGGGCTACAGGTCAAATAATGACTTTTAGTATCAAGTAATTTGAATAAAATTCAGAGATAACTACGTCCAGCATACTTGCATGTGATGAATGTTAAGGATGACTGAAGATACATAAATACTTCTTAGGAAGAATGTCACAATCAATTGATTTCTCCCAGAGACGTTGATAAAAATCATAGGGGTAAAAAATTCCATCTTTAGTGACAACTGTTATTAAGTTTGGCAAGAATAACCAAAGGGAGTAAATGAGAATGATGAATATGTAAGTATCCTGTTTCTTTCTCACTGACATTTTTTGTCTGCAAAGTAGCAAAAATTAGTTGAATACAGCCACTAGAATTAGAAAGTCCTTGAAAAAATTGTATGAATTTGGAAGGAGGAAAATTAGTGCCAGTATATACTTAGAAGACATAACCATGGTAACTTGACCCCAGGATTGTAGGACTTATTATATGATACTCTATTCCTGGTTTTTCTTGTTGCCAAGCCTATGATCAGCAGCATTAAATACTGCTTGGTCTACCAATGTATATTGTCATCCTGAGATAACCACAGAAGGAATAAATTCAGCAGTGGGTCAGGGTGATGAAAACCAATATCTGAATATATACTTTCTCAATAAAAATAAGGATATTAAAAAAAAACTTCTTTGAAGTGCAATAACAGGTATCAGATGATCATATTTCAGAAACAATACTTTATTATAATTAGCAGTTAGTCAATAAAACATATCCTATATTTGGTCCCAGAAAACTAACATCCCCCAAAAGGTCTGGTGCAGGAAAAGAATTAGTGCTAAAATTCAATCCATGTATCCCACTAGCATAATCTCTGCTTTTCTCAAGAAGTGGCTTAAAGCCAGGAACTAAGTCATTTAGTGACATAATTAATCTCACCCCTCCAAGGCACTATAGCCAAGTTATGATTTGATGGATACTTGGTTGGCTTGAGTTGCTAATGAAAACTTTGAGCTCTTAGCACTCCCTCATAACTAATTTCTCCCTTTACCTGTGTCAGGGGATCAAAAATAGTACAAAAGACAATTAGAAGCTGGAAATAGTAGTCTGCGTATCCAATTGCAATGTTAAGAATAGGAAACATAAAGAGGCCCTTGTTCCCTTTCTCTTCATCTCTCTCTAAGTGTTAGAAATAAAATACCTCTTAAAAATGGAGCTCTAAAGGTTCTTGGGTCTCTTTGATCCAGAAACAGTGGATTCTGTGGAATTCTCAGGTAGAATTCTATAATCTCACATCCCACCATTCTCCAAAGAAAATGTCAAGGGCAAGAGACTTGTACAGACAGCATGAAGGTTTCAAACAAAATTAAAAACTAGAACTATCATATTATCCAGTAATCCCACTTCAGGGTATTTGTCCAAAATGAGTGAAATCAGGACCCTGAAGGATCTCTTTCACTCTTATGTTTAATACAGCATTATTCACAATAGCCAAGATATGTATGTACCCTGGATATCTATTGAGAGTTGAATGGATAAACAAAATGTGGTATACATGTACAGGGAATATTATTGGGCCTTAAAAAGGAAGGGAGTTTTGTCACCTTCTATAACATGGATGAACCATGGTGACTTTATGCTAAGTGAAATAAGGCAGTCATAGAAAAACAAATGCTACATAATTCCCCTTATATGAAGTATCTAAGATAGTCATATTTATAAAATCAAAGAGTGAAATGGTGATTAACTAGGGATTGGGAACAGGAAAAAATGGAGAGTGACTAAAAAATAGGCACCAAGTTGCAGTTAAGTAATATGAATAAGCTCCAAGAATTTACTTTACAACACTGTACCCTTAGTCAACAGAAATATATTGTACATTTAAAAGGTTTTAAGAATGTAGATCTCATGTTAAATGTTCTTACAAAAATAAAATGTATTTAGAAAATTCACAACTCAAAATGTACAAAAGAAAAATATATTTCAAGTAACAAAGAGAATTCAAAATTCAGAAAGGAAACTGAAATAGGCTTACAGGTCATTTTTCTGGAATGGGACATACCTATAACAATGCCTTTACTTATGTGGGAACATTGCGATAAAGGTACTAAGCTTTTTGATATATGGAATGATACCACTTGGTCAGTTTCGTATTACGGTCTAATTCATATGTGTATTCATTCATTGAACACATATCTATGGTACTCCTTTTAGATACAAGATTACCGATATAAAAATTAGCAAGTTAGGCAAAGTCTCTGTCTTCTAAAGTTTATAGTCTAGTGGGAGAAAGGTATAAACTATTATTAGAAAACTAAAAAAGAAAAGAATTACAGGTGGCGAGAATTGCTATGCTGGCAACAAAATGTTTGCTGTCATAGAGAATAAAAGGGAATGGAAAGCTAATTAGAATATGGTATTAGGGAAAGTCTCTGAGGCGATGATATGCAAATTATTACCTGAAAGGTGAGATGGGTGAGTAGTGTCAAGTATATTTGAGAAGAATGGTTTTGACAGAGAAGACAGAATGTGCATAATACCTGAGGCAGGAAACTATTCAGTGTAGAGAGGAGACAGTACAAACTAGGTGGGGTTGGGTGATATGGGTTCTGTGGATGAATAACTTCTGATGCCATATTCCTGCAATTAAAATTTGAGTTCTTATCTACTGATCATCCCATGTAGCTCTTCCCCATTTATGCTAGCTCACAGACATTTTTGGGCATTATTTTTTATTCCTCATCCTTGACATCTAGTATCCATATATGAAACTCTTAAATTTCATTTTAAGAAATATCTGACAAAAGGCTTTCTAATTTGGTCTTAAAATTTCACAAGTACTTACAGTTTATAGTTAGATATGATATAACTTATTAGGCCAACTTAAAAAACATTTACTAGGATATAAACAACAAGACACAACCTAAAGACATATATTTCTTATTTTTTTAAAAATTTCATTGGTGGGTCATAAATATCTAAAACTGTGAGATGTCATGAAGGGAACAGCAACCTCTATTCTGTCTACTTCTCTCTTTTCAGTTCTAATCAAAACCAAGGTTTGGTTATCTTTTTACCAGGATATTCCCCAAATGTCATTTGTTTCTGGGTACACTGGAGTTAGGAGTATATATCATTAAAACTGCCTACAACTTTAGAATATCAGGGTGTGATACAAATCTAACAGCTTAGCCTGAACTTGCAATATATTCATAGAGTTGCAAGGAAACTTAGTAGGGCTCCTATATTTTAGTACCAAAAAATTAGAAAATAAAAAATATTAAACAGAAGAACAATTGCTACAAGGGTAGGGAGTATATGGAAAATTACTGTAACTTTCTTTAATATGTTGTGAACCCCCCAAAAAATAAAGAGTGTTCATTTTCTTTAACAGTTTTGTTGGGTTTTCAACACATGAAACAACTAATTCTTCCTGAAAAACTCAGTATTTTTGTCTCTTACTATTGATTCCAGCTAGTAGCTGTGTCTGTGATCTATCCCTAAACAAAGATTACTCTGTAATAAAGGTATGGCCAGTAGTTACAATGCTTTAAGCAAAACCATAAGACATCCTTATTTCATTCAGATAATAATTCAAATCTTAAGGTCTAAAATAGGAGACTAAGCCCATTCTTTCCCCCATAATTCACATATCCTTTTTGATAAATAATGGAAACTCAAAGAAGTAATGAGGAAACAATGCATACTCAAATGGTAGTCTTAAGAAAACAGTCATTATTAACAAAAATTTTTTTTCAGAAGATAAAGATTTAAGGGGAGAAGGCGGGTGGGTAACAGACACTGATTGCTTTTTAGTGTTACTGTGTATTACTGTGTACTGAGTGATCCCATACTCAATGCCATTTGAAGATTGAGATTTCTTTTGAAATTATACATGAAGACACTAGAAAGTAATTAGCGTTTTCATTTATCTTTTCTTTTGATTTCATCCTCTTATCTCTTCTGTTCACATCAGCCTGAATTGCAAAGACAGGCTAACTGTGTTCTTGCTTCTGGCTGTATCTCTACCTCTAGAATAGTTCTCCGTTTCCTTTTTCAATCTTTGAATAGTTTCTCTCTCTTACTTTCTATTGTCTGACATTTCTCAAGAGGTTAAGGTTTGGATAAAACCCTCACATTTCTGGAATTTAGACCAAGAGGTGTTATATAGCTAACAGAGTAATAAGTTGACTTGAAGTACAGAATAAAGAGAAAGCTATGGAACTTTTCAGGTATGTATTAGCTTTTCAAAATGTCTGATAAATTGTTATTCATTCATTCATGTTCTAACCAACCTTTCAGAGATAAATAACATTAGTAACTTTGTTGTTTTTCATAGAATAAGTGGACTATTCCAGAGATAATTAGGATTTATTAATTCAACTCATCATTTTATTGAGAAAGACTTATTTTTTGAAAGTAGCTGACTGGATAAAATAAATAAATACTTTTTATTACTGAAGAGAAGGCAATCTTTCTGCAGAGTAAAAGCAGTTACTTGGATGAATAAATAAAAGCATATAATAAACAAATACTTTTTATTACTGAAGAGAAGGCATTCTTTGCCTGCAGAGTGAAAACAGTTACTTGGATGAATAAATAAAAGCAAGAATCTTTCCATCAGTTGAGACATTTGAGAGGAAACAGAATGTAGAAAAAGTAAGGCATTCATGGGAATAACACGTCATTAATCAGATTCCGATATTGATTGTGATAGCTATATAATTTATCTTAATTATGTGATCACTGAAAGGAGATTAGGAAGGTACCATATTGGATAAGAGGGCAATGGGAGAGACAAAAAAACCAAGCTCAAGTAAGTTACAGTGTTTGGATGTGTTGAAACTCACTGTCTTCCTTAATAAAATCAAACAGAGGATACTCAGTGCAGCAAAGAAAGAGAGGATCACCATATGGGAAAGACAGTTGAATATAGCATTCCCAAACAAGGTTTACTTCCCTTTGAGGCTCTGCCTTGTACTGCTTAAGACCCATGCAACCTTGAATGAGTTACTTAAGTTTTCTGTGCCCCAGGTTTCTCATTTCTAAATAAATTAATGTGGTTGATAAAATTAAAGAACATACAACTTAGAAAAATTCCCAGAATATTTTAACTATGATTTTTAATCCTGTTGGCTACAACAAATGCATGAGGAGAGACTCTTGTTCCTTTAGTGCTCCTCCTTAAGTGGTCACGTCAATATTTTTTCCAAACAATCTGTAACTGAGAGATGTTAGAATGGATCATTTAAGCAAAACTTCACTGACGTCTAAGAAATAACAGCAGAGAAAACACTGAACTATTATATACCTGATTAGATCTTTTGGCTTGTAAAAGGGAGGTCTCATATTCAGTTTGGACTCCCCATATCTAGCTGCTGGCCATGAAAACATAGTGAAAATCTTCAAAAGTTTATTTCTAAATAATCTTTAGGGGGCTTTAACTCCTCAAAATTCAGATGCAAAGATAGGGTTTACAAAACTGAGAATTTCCTGTTTATCTGTTCTATGTATCTTTAATACAATTTAAAAAAAATTAAATTTAAAATCTCTGATTCCTCTTTTAAGACTTCTTGATTCCATAGATGACAAAGAAAATGTTTTCTTTCATTTCCAAGGGAGTTCACCATAACCTGTGGATGAGGCTCTTACCCCATAGCTGCAGTCAGGCACTGCTGTCAGGGTACAACATGACGACATGGGATTTCTACAATGAGAGTTACCTTTACTGACTTCCTTTCACAGGACAGCAAAAGACAGGCAATATTTCTATGGAGCAGGCTATTACAATGGGGAATCCTTGAAGAGCAAAGTAAAACTAATCAGGCAAAACCTTTTCTCTTACTGACATGTTGAAATGTAAGAAATATCTAATATCTACCTCTCTGGATTAAGAACGAACCCTATGCTAATATACTTTATTACTACTTCAGCCATAAGTATAGCAAGTTTAATACAAGTCGGTTTTTTAGATATGCCAGTTAGTAACAGAGTCCAGATGGAAATGTAAGATGTGCCAGTAAAATCTCCTAGTGGATTGTGGACCAGCCCACTCCCCCCTTGCCTACAAGAAGACTGTGGTAAAATATTTTGGCTAGAGGACAGCAGGAATCAAGTATTGTTGCCATAAGGCAGAGGGTTGATGAGGAAAGGTTTCCTCAGGGTAGCAAAGAATAGAGAAAAGTCAGTGCAAAGCTCTAGTTCATAATCATTAATGATGTGAGAGACTGAAACTATGAACAGACAGATAGCAAAAGCTGAGACAGCTAGACAAAACTTAAAAAGACCAAAGCTTTTAAACATTCCTGCCTCAAATATTTCTACAGATCAAAGACTAGCCATGCCTGTGGAATTAAGCAAACAAAGAAACAAACAAACAAACCTAGAGTTACAATAGAAAAGATACATGAGGACAAGAGTTGCATACAGAAAAATAATCTCAAGTGTGGTTATTCTTTTACCTCATATCCGTTCAGAAAAGGGGGAAAAAGAATAACGAGAGAGGATAAAGCAGGAGACTGTCATCTGTAGCTAAAAGTATTTATAGATAACCCTTTGGAGAACACAGTGGTAGAGTGGCAGGGTTAGAAAGTCCAAGTCCTTTCACTATGAGGACATTCAGGAGAAACTGAGGGTGCTGCCGCCTGGCTTGCACTTAAGTACTCTAGTGAACTTAGGCATTCACCATTGAAAATGAGTAATGGGCCTGCATTAAAAAGATAACTCTGCTCTCTGTGTAATGTATAAAGGAGGTAGTGACAGTAAATCCTTGCCCATCTTTTCTAGATTGTGCTGGCCTCAGCTATTTTCCTGGCTTTGGGCAATGACCCAGAAATTAAATGCTGTATCCATAGAGAATTAGAATTAAAACTCACCTGAGAAGTCTCTAGCCAGGAGTTTCATCCTCAAAAAGTGTGGAATTGGTTAGACACACAGTGTCTACAATTGTTCATCTTCACTATGGGTTTTATACAATGTTTTCCCAGTCATTAAACTAAAATCTTTAAAATTTTGAAATAAACTAAAAGCCAGACCATGATGAATTATCTGTTCCAGCTTCTACCTGGCTATGTATCTGATAAAGTCAATTCATCTCTTGAAGGTCAGCCTTCTTCCTTTAAAAGAGGGCATTGGACTTAATATAACACATCTTCTCCCTTCTAAGGCTTCATGGTTCTGTATGGGAGGCATGGTTAATGTCCACCTTATAGGTTCTTGTTTTTGTTTTTTATTTCTTCTTTTTTTTTTGTTTTCATTCTGCACCCTTGTTATTAGGCAGGACCATTGGACTTCTTCTTGTCAGTGGGCTCTGAGTAGAGGTGATGTGGTTAGTTTTTAGGCAGAAACATAGAAGTATAGGGTGAGAATAACATGAGATGTTCTTATTTTGCACAGTAAACATGATGACCTGAGCCGAAGTCGGATGCTTAACCGACTGAGTCATCCAGGTGCCCCCAAATATTCTTTAAAATGATTAATTTCTAAACATAGCAGGTTGTCTGTACCATTTTTTTATTTCTATGGTACACAGGCAGTCACATTTTTAATCATGCCTACTGTTAATTTATAAAAGCAACTTACAATAGAGGTCACATGTGATTTAAAATATATTATTTAAAAAGTATTTGATAGGGAAATGGATTCATATAATTAAAAGAGATGTTTGAAAATGTTTATTCAGTAAATATCTCAAAAAGTATTTAATGTTAAATATCTCATGTTATTTAAAAAATAACGTATGGTCATTATAACCATAATATATAACCACATAACCGTAACAACATTGTGGTCATTTAATAATCTTCTGTATGTGGTTAGTGTTAATTAAAGTTCACCTTCCATGATTTTCTCAAAACTAGTAAGGCATATTTCTGTGTTCATACCTTGGGATGTAGGTATGTTTTCACATGTGGGATTCCAAGACACCTTGACATTTTTTAATGTTTTTTGCTAATTTTCTGTGGAGGATATTTTAGTAGTTTTCCAAAACTTAAAATTCCTCTACTGTATTTGGGAACAATTAAGGTACTACAATCATTCCATCCCTGCAGGCTTATGATACTTGACTTAGAAAAAAATCAATCAGTGATTTAAATACATGAATAGAAATGGTGAGCCTCTTCAAGTCACTATATAATCAGAAAACTTTTTCAAGATGAAAATAAAAATTATAAAGATAATATTGCATGGAAGTCATTAAGTTTAAGATCTGGACATATTAGGTGAATTTCCCTTGGCCATATGATAAATTAATGGCAGAATTAAGACATTTTATGTTTCAATAAATGTTTCTCCATTCAACCCTAAAAACTGCTGTGTGACTCTGTAGGCAAAAATTATTATTCCCTCTCTTCTATAGTTAGGATGATGTGCTGACAGGTAGTAAGACCAGGACAAAAATCATTGTCTTCCCTATTTTCTTCATGCAAATTCCATTCACCCTTTGACTTCAAGTTTTCCCTAACCTATTGCACCAGGATAGATTCTCCAATTACTTTATAATAGTACTTTTCTTTCCTTGTAGTTTTCATAAGTTGAAATCCTTTTTTTAATAATTATGTAGTAAGTCCTACATAAATGAATGACACATTAAGTTAACTCATTGCTTTTTTCACCTGAAATTTGTTTTAGTTTTTTGTTTTTTTTTTCTTTAAGGTTGCTCAATTTGATGATAAAACTGAATTTTTTTCCTGAAAAATATGTGGCTAAAATTCACTTTTATTTTCAGTTTTTCTTTTCTTTTTAAATTTTTTTTTTAATGTTTATTTATTTTTAGAGAGAGAAACTGACAGAGTGCTAGTGGTGGAGGTGCAGAGAGAGAGGGAGACACAAAATCCAAAGCAGGCTCCAGGCTCAGAGCTGGCAGCACAGAGCCTGACGTGGGGCTCAAACCCACAAACTGTGAGATCGTGTCCTGAGCCAAAGTCGGAATCCTAATCAACTGAACCACCTAGGTACCCCTATTTGCACTGTTTTTCTGAGTAAGTCAGAGATATTAGAGAAGGTAGACATATCTTCAATATTATGTTAGGATGCACTTTTTCTTTTTCCAAGGTATGTTCCCTCATACTAGGCAATCAAAGTGGTTAATAAATATAGTAAAAATGGAAAATAAGTGTTTAGAGTCTATTTCTCTTCCTTTCTGTTTACATGCTTGTCATTGCTAACTTACATGAAAAACTGAATTGACATGTAATAAGCTCTATATATGTATGTGTGTATGTATATATATATATATATATATAATTCGTCAATATAATTAAACATTGTTAGGGGTGCCTGGGTGACTCAGTTAGCTAAGCCAACTTTGGCTCAGGTCATAATCTCACAGTGGTTTCGAGCCCCAGGTCCGGCTCTGTGCTAACAGCTCAGAGCCTGAAGCCTGGCTCAGATTCTGTGTCTCCCTCTCTCTCTGCCCCTCCCCTGCTCATACTCTGTCTCTTTCTCTCTCAAAATAAAATAAAGACATAAAAAAATTTTTTAAAATTGTTAAATATTTTAAGACATTTCTGACATCAAGGAGCTCTGTGTCTAAAGAGCCTGTAAAAGATAGCATTGGATGAAATTAAGCCTTTCTCCTATTATCATATAAAACTTGAAGTTTCAGAATTACATTGATGGAAGGCAATACTACCAGTTTCCTTTCTCCACTCCTTATACTTCCAAGACTGTAGCTACTTTGATTTTTCTCTTACTCATATTTGATCCTGTCATTTCCCTGTTTAAAAATCCAGAACAATCCTGTGGCTACAGGGTAAGTCCAGACTTTCTAGTATAGCACTTGTCATCCAAAATGATGACAAATCTATTTCCCAGTGACCAATTTATACTTCCCCTAAATCAAAGTCTGAGTTCCTCCCACCTCCTACGTCTCTCTCTGCTCACATCATTCCTTTTTCCTTCTGTTCTTAGTTTGTCTTCAGCCTACATCATCCTACTTGAGTTTCCATTTTATTCTACCTGAGTACAGTCACTATCTGCTCAGAAACCCTTTCCTGTCTTTTTTCCCTATCGCTAGATGGAAGTAAACTAGCCACAGCCCAGTCATACACCCTCATTTGAACTTCTCTGAACTTTTTAACTGCAGTCTCCATTTGTACTTCCCCTTTGGATTTCCACCATACTTCATATAATCTTTGCACATTCTGTGTACCCAATAATATATAATAAGAAAAGGGCATTAAGTGTGATTGCAGCCTGTAAAAAACTAGTCTTAAATGTGTTGAAAATGTAAAACAAGAAACACTGAAAATAATCTAAAGTTTTAAAAAGTCTATTCAGCAAATGATTGGTTTGGGAATTGTGAGATTGACTTTATGAAATTTTATAAATGGGATTTCTTGACAAGCAAAGTGAAATACATAAATATTTTTCCCTAATTATCACTAATAAGTAAGTAAAGGAAGAATGTGGGTTATCATTATATTATCTATCAAATCTAATCTTTTATATGTTTATTTTTATAAACTTAAATTTAAAACCTAATAAGGACATAAATCCAGGTATTTAAGGTAGATATTGTACAGATTCTTTATAGATAAAAGTTATACTTGGAAATTTCATTTTTTCACATAAATCTCTGATATTTTTAATAACTTTATCTTTCTTCCAAAGTAGAATAATTAGTCACTCTTTGTTGCATTTCAGTTAGAGGAAGATTTCACAAATAATCAGGACGACATCACTTTTTCCATTTTGTTCTAGTGATTATTATAAAATCCTGTCCATGAAACCCTCTAAAGAGATGAGAATATTTACTTTTACCTGCCTAGCTAGGGGAAAAAAATCAACTTAGGAGAATCACCAACAATGAAATAACAGACAAACTGATATGGAAAGCACAGTTTATCCTTTCTCAACAGATAATTTTCAGGGGAAAAGGAAAAAAGAATTTTTTGAAAGTGAATGCAGTTTTTAAATGAGCACAGATAAGTGGAATTTAATTTCCTGAAAATCACAAATCTTGTTTCATAGCTTCTTTCAGGAATGACAGAAATGAATACAAAGACTTTCAGCATTACAAACTAGCATAAATTTGGACAAAAATAAAATATTTTGCTATATTCCTTGATTAATTTACTTGATTATTTTGCTTTAATTGTGTACACATAATTAGTAATGTAATCATGCACATTAGTTTTCCTGGTGTCCTTTTCATGGTAGATCTTTGGCCAGGCTAACTACCAAAAAAGGAGAGGTTGGCTTCCCAGCTTCAAGGAATCTCTGTGATGACAGGCAAAGAAACTTGGTTACCACACTCCTGAGTCACACAGGCAATTTCTCCTTGATCTAATACTTTTAAATTTGGGACAGACCCTTCAAAACTCGAAACTCCAGAGATGAAACATTTAGGCAAAAAAAGGTTTATAGTCCTTGAGATTCTGTATCCACACATTCAATATCTCTTTCTCAATGCCTCTTTTCATTGATGTAAAAGCATTGGCTTAATTTGCAGAGCTGAGGACATCATTAACTGCAGCTTCAGATAAAGCATTTAAAAAAAAAAATGTTCTAAAGCAGAAAAGTTATAACACTGTGAAAACTTGAAACTTTTTTCTCCTCATTATTCCAAAGTTCAAAATCAAAAGTGAACTTAGACTTAAAAAAATGTTTGTCTATTCATAGAACATGATTTCCCACAATCCTCTCTTTAATTATTATTTTATTTGTTGCATCTTTTATTGGGCAGGATGCCGCTAAAGAAATCCTTAGGGAACTTACTAGCACTGTCATCCTGATCCAGGTTGAGCGTCCTTAATTTTAAAGCTCACAAGCACATTTTACTTCTGAATTCAAGTGTTCTCAGCTTATATAAACTCATAATTTTACAAGTGGTGATGATTTCCATCATAAATGCAAGCACTTGCTTATAGAATACCAGTAGCCATTCAATTCTTTTTAATGGAGAATAAAAATCTTAATTCACATATTCAGATTCAAATCTGTTTTTTTTTTCGAATCCCACTGCTACTTCCTTGTTCAGACAGTCAATATTTCTTTCTTGAATAGGTACAAAGCTTTCAAAGTTTTGAGAATCTATTACATATTCTTTATCATGAATCTAGAGTGAGTTTCTAAAGTACAAATTTGATCATATCATCCTCTTGCTGAAAACTCTCTTACACCTATGTGTTGCTCGGATAATGTCTACTTCTTTATAAAGGCATCCAGGTCCTTAATGACATGGTCCCTTTGTAAACGCCTTGAGCAAAATAATTGTCGTTCAGCCACCCATTGTGTCTCAAGTATCTAGTAAGGTGTCTAGCAGTTCTACACATGCACTTTGGATGCAGTGACAGTTTTTGGAATGACTGTTGAATGAGTCATGAGACTAAAATAATCTCATCTGCTGCATTTCTAAATATATTATCTTCCATCATTTTTAAAAAATCCTCTGGTCATTTAACTGTATCTATCCCTTCAAAGTAGCATTACTTAAAAAGAAGGTTTTTTTATTTGTTTTTCTATATACCACTAACTTTTGTGGAGTTACTGAAGTCCTTCTGTTGTATTGTTAAAACATATACACACTGTTATTTTATTACTTTCATAACAATTATAACATGCATTCTTAGTGAAGTGTAAAATTAACCAATGTGTTTATCTTCCAAACAATAAAAATATATTAGAACAGCTTAATTTATATCTCCCTACATCCAATTTATATACTCTTAATGCCTGATATTTTAGATTTATCTTGTTTTTTTTTTCAGTTCCACAAATCTGGCATTATATTTATGATTTTAAACAGTCATTTTTAGTTTAAATTTACCCATATAGTTACCAAATTCTCTACATGCCATTTCATCTTGCATATTAATTTGTGGAATTTTGTTGTTTTTGTTCCTTAAATACATCCATTAGTTCTCTGTAGTAAAGTTCTTTTGGTGTAAAAATCTATCAGTTACTATAATTCTGAAAATGTCTCCATTTTGGTCTTGTTCTTAGAGGATATCTGCAATGGACATACAATTTAAGGATGACAATTATTTTTTTCTCAGCTAATTGGAAATGTTAATCAACTGTCTTCTGGATCCATTGTCGTTAAAAAGTCAAGCATCAGTCTAATCAGCATTTCTTGAAGGGGATTGTGTTCTCTGGTTGCTTTTAGGATATTTAATTTTTTTAAATAAACTTTTTTGTACATTTTAAAAAATACTAAACATAATTATTTTCTATTTTGTGATCATTCAAGTATCAAAAGTCTTTGTTGTTGTTTTCTGTTTTCTCTTACTGCTGCCTCTTGTTCATTCTGCCTTATGTTTCCATATATTTAATGATTTTTTAATTGTGGTTTCAAATTCCTTGGAATTTCATTTGTGTTAATTCTGTGATGACCAAGTTAAAATTGGTTTACTTCAAAATATGTTTGTATTTGAATCTGCCAGATACTTGAAGGTGGTAAATATTTTAAACATATTTTTAACCTCAAGGATTTTCAGATCAAAGAATACACCCTACTCAGGCAATGGTTAGTTGGGAATTCAGATTCTGCCTTAAAATTTCATGGAAGATTTTTGGTTTTAGTTTTGGTTTATAATTTCCCCTTTGCCCAGTGTAAATATCAAAATGAGCAATTATCTTTTCTATATATTTAGCTTATTTCTAGTTTACCTTGGAGGACCCCTGCTTTACAGAGAATCTCTGTTTAGATTATACATTCAGCTCTGTCATTCTCTTTTGTACCTTCAATGATGATAAGTTCGTTGACACTAGCATTTGAAAGAAACCCTAGGGCAAAAGCTGACCTCAGTGTGAGCTTCTCTCTCTGACTTTCCATTTTTACTTTGTTTTGAGGCCTCTGAATATTTATTTTTAAATTTCTCCTTAGCTCAGCAAAGGTTTTAGAGTGTTTTGTTTTAATATATTTTAGCTGGCATTATTAGTTGTTTTGGCAGGAGGTTTATTCAGGTTACCTCTTTAGTCATGCTTCAGAAAACAGAATTTTCTCCTTGGTGCACTCCTGCTGAAATCTCTTGCTTATCTTTATGGAACTCCCAATGGCTACAATTTCTTTAGAAAATGGACACTTTCTAATCTAAGATTCATTTACTTTCTCGGTCTACTTTCTCGGTCTACTCTGATACCAATGAACAAAATAATCCTACCTGTATTTCTTCTCCTTAGGTGTTTACCATGATACTCTTGTATTACCTTCCACAATTCTGAATGCTACTTTACAGCTTTTTTACTGAATCATCTTTTTCTGTAGGACTCATTTATTTTGTTGTTCCCAAGTGTGATGATTAATTTTATGTGTCCATTTGCCTAAGGTGTACTGCTCATTTACTAGGTCACACACCAATGTAGATGTTGCTGTGAAGATAAGTTCTAGATGTGATTAATATTTAAATTAGTAGTTCTGAATAAAGTTGATTGCCCTTCATAAGGTAGGCTGGGCTCATCCAATGAGTTGAAGTTTGCTCTAAGGGAAAAGACAGAGCTCTTTCAAAGAAGGAATTCTGACTCTAGATTGCTTTCAGATTTAGGACTGTATCATTAAATCTTGCTAGAATTTCCAGTCCAAAGGTCAACCCTACAAATTAGAAACTAGCTTGTCCTCACAATCACATTAGTCAATTTTAAAAATTGAAATTTATATTTAGTAATTCAATTACAGTTGCTTTTTAAAGTAATTGTATGTGTATACATATATACATATATGTGTTTGTGTGTGTGTAATTTGTTTCTCTGGAGGATCCTCGTACAGATTTTGGTACTAGAAAATAGGGTTCTGCTGTAACATATATCTAAAACTGTGGGCCTGTTTTTGGAATTGGTTAATGGATAGAGGCTAGAAAAGTTTTGAAGTGTATGATATAAGAAAAACAAAACAAAAACAAACAAACAAACAAAAAACCTAGATTGCCTTGAAGAGGTTGTAGAAGCATGAATTTCAAAGGAGATTCTGGTAAGGGTTGGGGGTGGGGGAAGAGAGCTATAGAGAGAAAACTTCTGTTGCCTTAGAGGATACATTCCATCATAAACCTCAAATACAAATGTTAAATGAACTTCTGATGAGGTTTCAGATAGAAATGAGGAACATGTTATTAGAAACTGGAGAAAAGACAGTCATCACTATAAATTGGCAGAGAACTTGTCCAAATTGTGTTCTAGTGTTTTGTATAAAGTAGAATTTTTAAGCAATAAATTTAAATATTTAGCTGAGATGATTTTTAAGCAAAATATTGATGGTGCAGCTTGGTTTTCCTTGCTGCCAATGCAAAATTTAGGAGGAGAGAGAGAAATTGGAGAAGAGCTGTTAGGTAATAAGAAACTAGCACTTGATGATTTGGAAGTTTTGAGATAGTGTGCTCTGGAAAAAGGATACTTTGCTAAAGAGAATATCAGCCGTCACAGGAAAAGATGGGTTGAGAGATGCTGTTATCCAGGAAAGATCTGTGAAGGAGCTCTTGGGTAGTGCCTTGAGCCATCCTTATGCATCTCTACCTTCATGTCTCTTCAAAATGTATCTGAATGGGGCACCTTGGTGGCTCAGTCGATTGTCCAACTTCAACTCAGATCATGATCTCTTTTTCAGTTTGAGTCCCCCTTTGGGCTCTCTGCTGTCAGCACAGAGCCCGCTTCAGATCCTCTGTACCCCTCTCTCTCTGTCCCTCCCCTGCCCACCTGTGTGTGCGTGCTCTCTCTCTCAAAAATAAACAAACGTTAAGAGAATGTATCTAAATAAAATGTTCCCCATACCTATCATTGTCCCATATAATTCATCTTGATTAAAGACCTATTTTATTCATTACTCAGTTTAAGATTAAACATTCCCTTTGTATCATCGTCATATTTAGTTTGTCTCAAAGTCAAGTTTCAAGAATTCTACCTTAATACTTCTACTATCCTTAGCTGACACTCTGTACATACCATTTTATAATATCTTAAATTAGGATGTAGCACGTTATACCATTATTAAGATTTAAGTCTGAATCCCAGATGTCAGAGGAATAAAACTTCCAGAGTCTGTGTCCTTACTTATAAACATTTTTTAATAAAATTCATTTCTGAAAATGTCAATTTCTTAATTAAAAATTAAAATTAAAAAAACTTAGGAAAAAAAACCTTTAGAAAGCTTCCTATACTCGTAAGAAAGTATTTAAACTCTTTATATCCAAATGCATTTATTTTCACAGCTCTTACACCTGCCTATTCTTCCATCCTCTCTATTCTGCTTGGATCCTCTGCTCAAATCATACTAGATTATTTTTGTTTTCCTAAAAATATATTTTTATGTGTGTTTTCTCTGTCCACAATGTTCTTCTGCCAGTGTAGATGCCCAGTTTACTTTTTTTTAAGGTCAAAGAAAATGATTTTCTCTTCTGGGAAGTAGTTCCTGATTTCCTGTACTTATTCATTTTCTCTGCTCTTTGTAAACAATGACCAGTGTCTGTTAGAACATGTATTATAGTATTATAGTGTGTTATATTTATTTTTAACATATGTTTATCTTAGGAATAAATGTGGATTTCTTGAATGTAATGATTGTATTTTCATTTTGATTAGAAAGCATGGACATTGTTTGCTGTCATTCAGAGTCAATAATTCCTCATTACATGAGTCAATGAGCAGCTATTACATACAAACTAGAAATTCAAGTTAGGTCACATCAAATGAAAGTCTTATTGAGGACATGGATTGAAGCTAAATACTGGAAAAACTATAGTTTGCCATTATTTCTTGGTAACTCTAGGACATTTTTGGAGGACCCAGAATAAAATTTAAGCCATAATCATTTAAGTGGCAATGATTAGGTACTAAATAAGCCATATATATGAATATAGTTATATTTTAGCTATGATTAAAAACATTTACTCCTCTATGATATTAAGAAAATAACCAGGGATTTCTCAATTCTTTTTTTTGTTTGTTTTTTAAGTTTATTTATTTGTTTAAGGAGAGAGAGAGAGAGGGTACATGCTTGCAAAGGGGAGAGGCACAGGAAGAAGAAGAGAGAGAACCCAAGCAGTCTCCACACCATCAGCCACCATCAGCTCAGAGCCTGAACACAAGGCTGGGTCTTACTAACTATGAGATTATGACCTGAGCTGAAATCAAGAGTCCATCGTTTAACCAATTGAGCCACCCAGATGCCCCTCTCAATTCTTTATTATGCTTATGTTTTCCAGGAAAAAAATATATAATCATATCTAATTAAGTAATTATTAAGTCTTGCTGACCCACAAGTCCTTTATGTTTACATAATGACTGTATCTGTGGTAGGAGTCATATTTCTTGAATTTGAAATTTAACTCATAATTTTCAACTTTCTAGTCAGGGGGCTCCTCCCTGTAACCTTAAAGTGTAGCAACATTAAAAACCCCTGCTGTGTTATCAAATTGTTGTCAACTTTGAATATTCATATCACTTCTGTTTGCTTCATTTATAAAATGAGAATAACAACATTTATGTATACTGCCTCCCCATAATGTTATGAAGTACAACGAGACAATAAATATGGCTAAAACACTGAAAATGTGAGAAAACACTTTAGAGTATTTCAAACATTTTTTTAGACTAGCTTTTTTAGCTTCAAGAGGAATATGTTATCCTTTCCTTTGATTGGTTATTTATAAATAAAAAAAACTAGTTTTTTGGTTATTGCTTGAACCATGTCATGTTCTATAAACATATATGATTGGAAAAAAGAACTTCTAAAATCCTTTTGAATCTGTCTTCAGTAACTTCCCAGGCAGTTAGATGATATTAAATTATCAGGAGAAAGTCAATGTCATAACTCCAGTTTTATGCTGACATCTGTAACAATGCAAAGACACCTGTAATGGAACTGTCATGAATGGAAGCATGCTACCACAGGTTTAAAAATATTTTCTGTTTTAAATAAATCCTCAAATTGTTTTGATTTTACATAGTTATTTAACACTTTTTGGCTTATTGAATATTTTATTACATGTGAAACCAAACCTTTTCTTTATAAAGCACAAGATCCACTCCAGAATCCAAATTCTTCACACTGCCCAATGAGATAGGTGTAGGGAAGTTCACCAAAGCTTGCTAAATGCTATCATCTTCAATTACCCTCTAGTTATTAGAGTTTCATAAGAAACCCTGATAATTCTTTTTTTTTTTTTTTCTAAAAGCACCTGTACCAGTACCATGTGTCATAGATGCACTGTTCTGTCAGTATGTTTTCTTCTTCTCCATTGGAATCCATTTGGTCAGTATGAGCTGTCGGCTTAGATCTAACTCTTTCTGCATTTCTGCACATATGGAACAGAAGTCAAGTCCCTGAGCACATTTCAAAGCTGCTGGTTTGCCCTTGATGTTTTAAGTTTTCTTTTCTTCTAGGTGAGGGATTATGATACTGAAGATAGCCATGCTTCTTGCATTGATTATTCGTCATTATATTTCAATTAGCTATAAGAGAAATCATATATATCATGTACAGTAGAAGATATGTTTGCTTCCTTCAAAATTTTGTTAACAAAGAGCCTTGAAACTTATTTATTCAGTCACAATCTGGCTGTTAATTAGTTACAGCTGAATTTGGCTCACATTGATCTTGTGTTTATATTAATGGCTCAGATTAATGGCTCAGGTGCCCTGGGTGACTCAGTTGGTTAAGCATCTGGCTCTTGATTTTGGCTCAGGTCATGATCTCACACTTTGTAAGATCAAGTCCCATGTCTGGCTTGGCACTGACAGCACAGAGCCTGCTTGGGATTCTCTCTCCCCCTCTATCTCTGTCCCTCCCCTGCTCGTGTACACTTCCTCCCTCCCTCTCTCTCTCTCTCTCTCTCTCTCAATAAATATATAAACATACAAAAATCATCTTAGATGCAGTATTTGGGTCTTGGAATCAAGTACTAAGTGAACAATTTCTTTTGTGTACTTTTGAATGACCAGGATGCATTATATTCTTCATTTCCTTGATTGGAAGAGAAGGGCAGTATATCATAAGGAATTAAAAGGTTGTATAAAAACATTGACCTAATTCAAACTCCAATCATACTAAATAAATCACAGAACATTGTATTGCTTATAATGATTGAATCCATTGTTAATTTTTCTTAATTGAATTGTTTACCCAGACTTTTGACATACAGTCAATATCATTTCTACTCTCAATCCAGTCATTTTTACAGTTAAGAAGATAGGGTTTTGTTTGTTTGGGATTCATACAAAGAGCTTGCTAATCTTTTAATACTAAGTATGAGAATAGTTGAAGGTAACTTTGAGAAAATTTGCTGAAGATTTCAGTTGCTAAGGCAAAGGTTCTTACATTTTAGTTAGTACTGTAAATAATGGGAAGCCATTGGAAATGTTTGAAGGAAGGTTAAATTGGAAAAGAAGGGCTTTTTTCCAGTTTTATTAAGACATAATATATTGAAACATACAACATTGTATAAATTTAAGGCATACAAGGTGATAATCTGATACACATGTATAGTAAGAAATGATTACCACAATAAGAAACCCTCAGCACTTCACATAATTACCAGATTTAAGATCTTCTCACTTAGCAACTTTCAAGTATATAATACAGTTCATAGTTCTCTATAGTCACCATGCTGTGCAGTAGATCTCCAGAATTTATTCATCTACCTGAAAGTTTGTCCCCTTTTGCCAGTATCTCCCCATTTCCCATATCTCTCAGCCCCTAGAAACAATCATTCTACTGTTTCTATGTTTCTGTGAGTTTGGCTTTTTTGGATTCTACATATAAGAGAGATCATACAGTATTTTTCTTTGATCTCCCTTAATATAGTTATTAGGAGGGCTTTCGTTTTTTAAGTTGGTAATGGGCATGTACATACCTGAGTTAATTAAATTGCTTGCACATTATCAAGTTCACAAATATGGCGTACATATGGAAGGGGATGGGGGATTCTAAAAGGAATATTCAGCAACTAGTGGAGTCTTGGCCACAGCCTAGGATTCCTGAAATTTTAACAACCTAAAATAGTTGCAGAAACTGGATGCTGGTTGAGAATCATAAAGGATGTCAGGAGCCCTGAGAGATTTGGGGGCCCTAAGAGAGGTTAATATATATCAATAACTACCTTGTCTAGAAATATGACTTGCATGAAGGATTTCTTTAATTCTTGAATAAAGTACATTTTTATTAAAATTCTGTTGATTTTTTTCAACTTTTCTTCATTGAACAAATATTTATTGATTGCTTATTGCATTACAGGAAATTGAGGACCTTCAGTAAATAGCTGTAAAATGGGTATAAAAAGCTTATTACATAGAACTTATATTTTAACTTTGTGAATGGCAGGTGGGGAAGGCAATAAACCGATCCACATGGAGATCATGGCAACTTTTATAACAATAGGTTTAGTTGAGTGGGAGCAATAGAGGTAGAATGAATGTGAGGAAGTGGACACTGTGATAATAGAGAACTCCCTGAGAAATTTTGTTGCAAAGATAATGGAGAATAAGTCAGTAAATGTAGGGTAACATGTTGTACATGGAGTTTTCCTTAGGATTGTTGAGCATTAATGGATATGAAAAATCTGAACTTTATCATCAAGATTTTCATAATGGTTTTGGTTTCATTAATGATCTCAGGGAAGAGATCCACATTCAGCATCAAGCAGGCTCCACATTCAGCATCAAGCCCAATGGGGGTCTCAATCTCACAACTGTGAGATCATGACCTGAGCCTAAATCAAGAGTCAGTGCTTAACACACTGAGCCGTCCAGGCATCCCAACTTTTAAAAACTTAAGCTAGCGTTATTTCTAATGCCACTGAAAGTCTTAAATGGACAACTATACTGAAATTAAATTAAAAATGATATATGTGCCAAAAAGTTTTGATTCTCAGAGAATTTTCAAAATTACAAAGAAAACAGTAGGGTAGATAATATTTTGAAAAGAAAAAAGTTATATGAAAAACTTTAACTAGAGTTAAATTATTTAAAAATTTTAATGCTTTGAATTAGATCTGACATTTCCCTAGTTGTAGATAGGAACTATTACTTACTATTCTCAAAAATGTGTGCATGTGTATTGTAAATACACATTTTACACGTACTACATTTTAAGTGCAAAAGGCATGAAAATATTTTCAGATAAAAGTATTCAGAAATTCTATTTCAGGAAGATACAAAGTGTAAAGTACTGTACTAAATAGCTGAAAATGTACCGCTTTATGTTGTAGATGAACTCATTGCCTGTGTGAAAAATATTAGTAATCTGTACTTTTGAAACCCATTTATTTTTATTACTTTTCCTTTATCATGATAAGTGTAGAAATACTATTATAGATCACAGAGCTATAATAAATGTTAAAATAGATTCTATCTCAAGTTCAGTCATGTCATAACAAAAATTCAGATAGAAAATATGCCTTTAATAAGTTTCTATCCCATATCTGAATATACCTAAATCTTAATTCTTTGCAACTTTATATTAATTTGCATATCTGTTATTACTTGCTAGTATGCTTGAATGCTGCTACATTTTTATAAATTCTATCCTTTCTCATGTTTTTAATATGTATTTGTTGTATGCCATTTCCAGTGTCTCTTATAAACAACATATTTCAGTGTGACTTTTTCACTTTATTAATCTTTTACATGAGTAAATCAAACCATAAACATTCTTTTCTTTCTCAGTATGCTTGATGACATGAAAAAATACCATTTCAAGTAAGGCTGCCAGAAGATAGTCATCTTAATGAGTTGCTATTTTCAAGAAACAGTAATAATCATTAGACACATCCCTGGAAACCCAAGGCAACAACATTCACCTGGAAAGTAACATGATTCAATTATAAAGAAAGTTTCTGAATGTAAAAGCATTAATTTCCCATTTTCATAGTTTCCACTGCCATTTAGAAGTTATCATCACTTTATTGCATCTCTAGCTTTGCCATCTTACCAAATCCAGACCTGCTTTCACAAGCCCTAGGAACAGCTGTGAACATGTGAATTAAGAGTGCCCCAAGAGAGATCTTATTGTATTAGTATATTTTTAATACAAACTACACGATGAGGCACTATTGGTACCATGATAGATGATGCTACATTTATTTAATTAAAGAAAAAAAAATAAATATAGGAAACATTTGCTCTTGAATGTTAAAGCAGTTGATAAATTAGTAAACTTACTTTTGGTGGAGTAATATGGACAAGACCATCTAAAAGTTAAAATAGGTTTATAGATATACAGTAAGCAAGCCAGAGTTTAAATAATCCAATACAGGCCACAAATGCATGTTTAGCTCATCACTTAAATCTTAAATGCTTTCATTTGATGTCAGGAATCCAAGCATTTACAGACGTTTTCATTGTTTTAAGTTTAAGACATCTTCAATGAAAGAATTTCACAAGAAAAACACCTCATTTTGATAAGCAATCTCCCAGTTCATACACTCACCCAACATTAGTCATGTACATATTACTGTAACCATATTACAGATAAAATGTTCAACCTGTAATAAGTAAATCCATGTGGCAGCAAAAGGCATGTATAGGAAATTTGGATGACAGACTAGGTTTCTCCCATTTTACTGTAAATTGAAGATGTGCACCTTTTATTTGATGGTATGATTTTTCTCTACTCCTTTTTTTGTATTTTTATTTTTTAACTGTTGATTTATTTATTTTGAGAGTAGAGAGAGGGTCAGAGAGAGAGAGGGAAAGAGAGAATCCCAAGCAGGATCTCCACTCAGCATGGACCTCAATCTTACAACTCTGAGACTATTACCTGAGCTGAAATAAAGAGTTGCACTCTTACTGACTAAGCCACCCAGATGACCCTCTAATTTTGTATTTTTTTAAAAAACAAATCATGTCTTCTTTTCAATACATTGGCCAGGGCATTGAAAATATAATGATAACTGGGTTAGAGGTGAGAAGTTAAATTCAAAATCAAAATAACTGCTTATGCAAAAGTTGAACACTTAGAAAAATCCATGCCTAGATTTATCTTTCTCATTTACTACATATTTGCATATTTGTGCAAATACAGCTGCAACATAGACCACATTGCTGAAGAAGTATCTGTTAGGGGAAGGCAATGGATAACATAAACCTTGACCCAACCTAACCAAATAGACCCAGAAAGAGCTAAATTTTCCTTCAAATATACTCAATATACACCTTCAACCCTCCTGGTACAGTGTAGCTTCTTTGTAGCTTGTTTTACATGAGAATACTAATCTTGTGAAAGTGTATCCCTTTCTCATTTTACGAAAGGTGAATGAATAGTTAGGAAATGGAGATAAGTTTTACCCTGGAGTATATTAAATTGCTAACATATCTTCAGGTTTCTTTCTACTTTAAGTTCTGTTTATGATGTGTTAAACAAAAGTTGTGTCAGACAAGTTAAATAGACCATGGAAGACTTCATTCAAGACTGTTGCAATAGGGAAGAGACACTGAACTCAACACCTCCCAAACCGAAGCCTGAAGTGTTTTTAAGCACTAGGGTGAACTAGCGCAAAAGTACTAAAGGATCTGGGGAAGGGAGGTGCTATTGGTCAATGTGATTAAGCCCTCTGTTAATTTTATTTATCAAAATTAGGCTCCCCTCTCCAAAACACACGCGCGTGCGCTCACACACACACACACACTCCTACATGCATGTGCATACACACATATCTGTATTGTCTTCTTTGATGATTACCTTAAAGGTATGGCTTCCAGGACCTTGAGAATGGCATTCCTGGGTTGTAGACCTGGCAAGATGATTAAGAGAATATTCACATTTCAACAGGGCAGAGAATGGATTTATAATTGAAAGTTTTCAAAAGTATATGCTCTAAGGAAGGGGAGATCAGGGACCAATAGTTAGGAGAAAATACTGTCTAAAGTATAGTCACGCTGAGGAGAACATTAAGATTGCCTTGTTCAGATGTCAAATAAGAAACTGGAATGTATTGTCTAGTATTCAGTAATAGTTGAAGGCAGTCTTATATGCATTTCATTTTTAGGGGAAAACTATCATTCAGTTTCTACAATAGAATAGATACCATTGTTGCTACTGGTATAAACAATGCCCTTTTTACATAACAGAAGTTAGCTTACTTAACTTTAATGAGATGGATAACAGTACCTTTGTATGGTTGGTTATCACTGGGATTAAATATAAGTCTATGTAAAACTGTTAGGATAGTCCAGGATCACAGAGTGCAGTCAGATAAAGGATAGCTGTCAGATGTCATTAATGAGTATATAGTCTCTAGATTCTGTTTGAAAATTATTATATAATTTAGTACTGTAGATTATTATGGTGAAAATATTTAGGTACTACTTTTTGTTTGAAATATCTATTAAAACAACTTTTCTATTCACTATATATAGGTATATGTAACTTCATTTTTATTTGGAAAAAAATATATTTTACTTCATTCTAAGCCTAAAGTTCCTCTCTCTTTGCAATATTTATACTATGTTTTCGGGGGTGCCTGAGTGACTCAGTCGGTTAGGCATCTGACTTTGACTCAGGTCATGATCTTACGGTTTGTGGCTTTGAGCCCTGCATCAGGCTCTTTGCTGACAGCTAGCTCAGAGCCTGGAGCCTGTTTCACATTCTGTGTTTCCCTCACTCTCTGACTCTCCCCTGCTCGTTCTGTCTCTCTCTCTCAGAAATAGATAAAAAACATTAAAAAAATTATAGTGTATTTTCCCAAGGCCTACAAGCCAGAAGACATGACCAAGGCTGAAGGGAAAAGTCTAATAATCTTTAAGGTTATAGAGCTTCTGAGGCCACAAGGCCTTCATTCACCTTCCTTTCTTCTTGGCTACCTGATGGCTTCTATGCATTCTTTAATAACTAATGCACAGACTTTGAGGTCTCTAGTTGTCATACTTTTCCTTACTGTCTGGAGATTTCAATATTATCTGCTATCCCTGTGGCTTCCCTTCTTCAGTCTCTTGAGAGTTACTCTTCCAACATCTGTGTTCTCTTCATTTACTTTAACTATTGTCTCTTGACTCTTGCTAATCTTTTTACCTGTAATCTCATCATTTTCATCTTCTGTACTATATAATGATTATAAACTCATGTTGACTTCTTATTGGTGTTTTACCCCTCTTTTTGGAATTTAAGAGAATTTCCTGAAAATAACATAAGATAATGTGTTTGCCTAATTATTTCTTGTTCAGGGAAGTGGACATAGACTGTGGTTACCTGGAGTCAAAGAACATAAATATAAATTTCCTTCACCAGAACCACCTTCACTGTTAAATAGCCCTCATGGCGACACATAATGTTGGGAAGACTAAGGCACAGAACCTCTAGCAGTCTTCTGATACCATTGTTCTGATATTGATAATAGCTAGGTATCCTATCTTTTAAGTTAATATCCACACCTCTTAAGACATAGTAAATGATATGATCATTAGCTGCCTTATGGAGCAACCATTTTAGATGGGTATGTTTGTTTTTTCTTGGCTCTAATTTCTGGTCCATTTATCTGCTCAAGAGCAGAGTTTTGGGATGGATGGCCAAGGAGCAAGATATTCTAAGAGGGGAACTGTGGGTATGGCAGGAGCTTTTTATGGAAATCTTCTCTATGGTCATCATAAAAGAAAGAGAATATGATTAGATGGAAAGCTATAGTAGCACTATTAAAGGGTAAAAAGTGGTAAAAGTAATATGGGTAAAAGTTTCAACTTTCTTAAATATTTTTAACATTTATTTAAATTTTTTGGGTGGGGAGAGAGAGACAGAGTATGAGCAGGGGAGTGGCAGAAAGAGTGGGAGTCACAGAATCCAAAGCAGGCTCCAAGCTCTGAGCTTTCAGCACAGAGCCCAACACAGGGCTCAAACTCATGAGTCATGAGATTATGACCTGAGCCACAGTTGGATGTTCAACTGACTGTGCCACCCAGGTGCCCCAAAATTTTCAATTTTCTAACACAGAGTTATATTTAGAGGTTACAGAATAGCCCTTCCCATGAAGAATAAGCTTCTCTAGCCCTCAAGTCTCTTCATTTAATGTTGCTGCTTTCAAGAAAGCTGCTTGACTGGGGCAAGAATTTCCAAATTTTTCAAGGAGCAACTTTTGTATTCTTAGAGCAGATTTTCCTATATTTTTACCTTTTCCTGATTTTTTCTGGGGAACCTAACCTTTAGACTAACTGCCAACCAGTATGAGGTACTACATCAATCTCAGCATGTTCCTGAGTGCTAGCTGAAAATTTGAATCACTATCAGTTTTCCAGAATCACTTTCCTACGTGTAACATGTTCCAGATGAGTTCAGGGCCTATGCCTGTGTGAGTCTGTTCCTGCGTTCTCTCACTACAAAGGATGCTCATGAGACATCAAACAGTATCAGTATTTATAATGACCCTCCTTCAATATCCACAAAGCAGTTTTCCAAAACAGAGCCCAGACAGTTCAGCTCCCCCTTTTCTCAGGTTGAGTTCTCTGATTATCCATATCACTTTCTTCCCTACTTTCCTTACTCCCTCTATTTAGGTATATTAAGCCTATTGCCTTCATTCTTTAAGAACTTTTAAATTACATTTTTTTTACTGTTCTAAAAAAAGACCTACCGGGTTCTACTGGAAAAATAATTATTGTTTCTCCTCCTTGATAATCTAGCACTCTTAAAACAGAAATGGGACTAAGGAATAGACTTTCACCATTTTTTTGTCCTATGACTTTGTTTTTATGATACTTGATCAAGATTTTTATACTAGTTCACAAAGTTATTACAGTCAAAGCTTAAAATCACTTAAGCTTGAGTTTATTTATTAGCAATCCAGATCAGCTAAAAAATGGGGAGAGCTGGGACTTAAATTCATTTCTTCTGTTCCCAAATTGCATGCTCTTCCCATGATATGACAGAAATTCTATTATAGTAATACTCTTGCAAAACTAGTGAGCAAGAGGTTATGTTTAGAAATTAACATTCTTCTAACTATTAGCTACACAACATTTCCCACAAATGCTTTTTATGAAATTATTGAAGCAGAAAAGTTTCAGGTAATATCCATATATTCACCTAGAGATGACAATGATATTTTACCATACATAGTGAATTTTAGCTCCGCAATTTTGATAAGTTATTTTTTTTCCTCACTGTAGTACAGCTTCCCAGTCTACAAAATGGGAATACATAACACCTAGCTCATAGTGTTCTTTGAGAAACACCCAGGACAGCATTTAAAATTGATTTGTAAAATACCTGGGATAGGATGAATCACACATTCAATGAAAATGTTCTCCCCATGAGCAGTTTTCCTTCTAGTCAAAGAAAAAGGATCCATGCAGGAAAAAAGTTACAAGTAGTTATACTCATCATTATATACAGAACTTTTCCAATAGAAATAATTCTACTTTGAATATTTTATTTCCTTCGGATAACTTGTGTTAACAAAACACTCATTTTAACTCCCTAATCCCTTGAAATATACAAAGTGCTCTGATCCTTTCTCAGCCATCAAGAATCCTCTGACTCCATAGTGAATATTCAGAAATGTTGACTCTTACAGTTCCATTGGATTCTGGTCAGATTTCAATGTTGGATGTACTAGCTTTTAAAATCAGTGTTTCATTAGGCCAGGTGTTAAATCAATTTCTTTTCTTATCCTGACTAATGGTACTGTTTCCTCTCCCACAGAGCTACTAGAGATATCACATCTAAGAACATTCATTTGGGGAAATCTTCACTTTTAGTTACTTGTTTAATGCATTTTTTAGGGACAAAGGCCTCAAAGCAGAGATAACTTTAAGGTAGATTAAGGTGCCATTGATTAGAGAAGTGTGTTCTTGAGGTTATAAAGAATGAAATGGGCTAGTAGCAAAGCAAAACAGACCACAGTTAATCTAGGATAGTGATTTAATTTTGTAGATAAACTGAAATGTGATTACACAGGCTGTATTATGTAGATAAAGGAGGGGAAAGTTGCTTGATTTATATTCATCTTTAAAATTCTGATTTGGAGAAAAAATCCTGAAAGAATAAGGGTTGAAAAATAAGTCAAATTAGGACCATACTTGACACTATACGTCTTGAAAAATGTATCAGAATATCTCTTGAGCTTCACCTCTAGCACTGAATCTATGATCTTTGATTTTTTCATCTACAAAATTAAAATGTCGATAAAGCATGGTCTCCAATTTAATTACCAGCTTTGAAACTAGATTGGGGAAGGATTGAAACAGTAAACAAAAATAGAACATTCTTATTAATGGAAGAATATACAATTATCTCCTATTTTATAGGCAATATTTTTTAAAAAAATTTGTTGTAGAGAAACCAGTAGAACAGCTATAAGGTTGTAGAGAAACATTGTATTACTATGCAATGTTAGTAAGCATGTAAATTTTACAGTTTGTCTGGCAGAATTTTAATGTTGGTAATAAGTTAAAACAGGAAGTTGCATATAATGTGACTCATATACCTAAAGATGAGAAGTTAGATGGGCCTTCCATGTGTGTTTTATGTGTATTTATTTGTATTGCACACATCTGAAAGGATGCATATGGAAGAGTTACCTGTGCCTATTCAAGGAGAGTATAGGAAAATAATGATAGGAGATACAAAGATTTTCATTCATTTAGGAAAACCTTTACGTCTAAAGTTTTCTGTTGTTTATTTGAAATTTAATATATGTTGTAGGAATAAAAAGCAGCAAAACATCTTAAAGAAAACACTTTAAGGCAAGTGAATAAAAATGATTTTAGACATTTAGACAGTCTGAGAATTCCAGTTAACATGGGGAACTAAGTATTTTAATGGAAAAATTCCTACTTTCACTTCAAACGATATACTAGAATGTCTGCAGATTCAACAAATGTGAAAATTTGTTCTCTAAGAAATATGGAGGAAAGCAGTCTTGAGGACATTAAAATAAGTGTACTTAAAATGTTCAAAGATATAAATTAAATAACATAAATCATCTAACAATTGCAATATGACATGAAAGAAAATGGGTGAATTTATTTTAAAGATACATAAAATATAGTTATGAAAATTGAAAAAATAAGCAGAAATAATGGTCAATTAGTTATGAGCAAAATGGGGAAATTGTGATTGGAGATACAATTGAAAAAAGTTATTAATTCTGCAGCAGAGAGAAAAAAAAACATGGAAAAGAAAATCAGATGTTTTATAAGTATGAAATGAAATGATAACACAAAATGAAAGAATGGAAGAAGTCACTGTAAGACATTATTACTGAGACATGTCCAGGATTAAATAAAATCAAGAATTCTCAGAATAATTTTCCAAAAGGAGTCCCCAAAAGGATAAGTCAAAATAAACACATGACAAGATTCAACACAGTAAAATTGCAAAGCATTTCAAAGGATGTATTTCTGACCTAGTGATACCGAAAGAGCTTTTTAAAAAGACCACCACAGGGGTGACTTGGTGACTCAGTTGATTAAGCTTCCTACTTCAGCTCAGGTCAAGATGTTATGGTTCATGAGGTTCAGCCCTTACTTGGGGCTATGTGCTGATAGTTCAGAGCCTCGAGCCTGCTTTGGATTCTGTGTCTCCCTTCTCTGTCTCTCCCCCACTCGTCTTCTGACTCACTCTCTCAAAAATAAATAAACTTTTAAAATAAATAAATAAATAAATAAATAGGGCCACCTGGGTGACTCAGTCAAGAGTCAGAATTTGGCTCAGGTCATGATGTGATGATTGGTGCGTTCGATCCCCATGTTGGGCTCTGTGCTAATAGCTCAGAGACTGGAGCCGGCTTGGGATTCTGTCTCCCTCTGTCTCTGCCCCTCCCCTGTTCACATTCTGTCTCTCTCTGTCTCTCATAAATAAATAAAAATGTTAAAAAAAAATAGGGGCACCTGGGTGGCTCAGTCGGTTGGGTGTCCAACTTTGGCTCGGGTCATGATCACATGGTTCGTGGGTTCGAGCCCCTCATCAGGCTCTGTGCTGACAATGAGCTCAGAGCCTGGAGCCTGCTTCCAATTCTGTGTTTCCCTTTCTCTCTCTGACCCTCCCCTGCTCTGCTGTCTCTCTCTCTTTCTCAGAAATAAAACTAAAGAAATATTTTTAAATGTTAAAAAATATTTAAATAATAAATAAATGAATAAAAGACATCACAAATAATCCATAAGGATTAACATGGATGGATCTAACTACCTTAAAATTTGTGTTTAACAAAGACCTCACAGCAGCGACAGATTGGGGAAGGAATTTTTCTTCACCAAACTCGACAAGAGATTAACATCTAGAATACACAAAGAATTTGTTGAAATCAACAACAAAAAAAGACAAAGGTAATAGTATATGCTCAAAAGATGTGGTTAAGCCAATCATTAAAGATTTTAAGATTGAGATATGAGAGGAATGAAAAAAAGGCAAATTATGTAATAAAATATTGTTTTGTGCCATTGAACAACATTTGATAGGAAGGATACATAAGATATACGGAGGAGAACACTCCTGGATACTGCTGGCAGAGAACAGTATTAGAAGCCATTGATGAACACAAGCTGGTAGTACTGAAGGATTATAATATTTGTATATCCTATCAAACTATCATGTTTGCTGGCATATTTCCCAGACACAAACTTTTCACATATTGAAAAGGATCGTTAAAATGTTGTTAATCTTTGTCTGTTTCTGCCTTCACAGGAATTGGTGGCAAGTCATGGTCCATGATTAGGTAAATGTATCAAAAACAAGTAGAGAAATATTGCCATGAGTATACTATGTGGCATATTGGTAAAATGATATACAACAAAACAAGCAGATCATAACAACAATTTTGAGTTAAAAGAAGTAAAAAACATAATGATATTTAAATTATGTCACTATTAAAATCACATACACATAAATCTATGCAAGCATGTTTAAAAATTATATCAAGTATTAGAGGACATGTCTTTGAAAGAGAAAAAGTTAAGGCAGTGTTCTATTTTGTTATTAAATCATACTTCATTGTTTCATTGCTCTTATAAGTTTTGTTGAAATCTGGACATTTTGAAAAGTATAAAATTTAAAAATAATTGGGAAAACAGATTTCCCTCCTCTTCAGGGTTTGTTTTTGCTGTTTTTTTTATAGATGTTGTTTGTTTAGTGACCTTATTGAACTAATTTTGTAATGTCTGTACTCTTTGTTGTGTGTAGCCACTGCAAGTCTCTGTTCCATGAGCTTGGTGGTCAGCTAGCAACTGGACAGAGAGGTCCTTAAATGCCTGGGAGAAAAAAAAAAACCAAACCTTTAAGCCTTTCAAGATGGGCTTTGTACTTTTTGGAATATGAGGGGGCACCTGGGTGGCTCAGTCAGTTAAGCAACCGACTTCGGCTCAGGTCATGATCACATGGTTCATGGGTTCGAGCCCCGCGTCGGGCTCTGTGCTGACGGCTAGCTCAGAGCCTGGAGCCTGTTTCAGATTCTGTGTCTCCCTCTCCCTCTGACCCTCCCCTGGTCATGCTGTCTCTCTCTCTCTCTCCTCTCTCTCTCAGGAATAAATAAAAACATTAAAAACTTTAAATGTATTTATTGGAGTATGCCTTCAATGCACAGCTTAGCCTCTGCTTCCTGTTTGCACAAAGCCTAAGTGCCAGCCAGAAGTTAGAGCTTAGGTCATGTGTACATGAGCCTATCGCTTTCTAGTTTTCCCAGGAATATGTTGGAATATTCTAATTTTCTCCTTTTTCCTCTCAAACATTTTGACTAGTCTCTTATATTTATATTTCTCAACAGTGGTCTGAGGCAATAGTGACTAACACATTTGCCTGTAAATGTTTTAGACAAATGCCCTTGAGTAGCTACCTGAGCACTGTGAGTTTTCAGATAGACCAAAGACAAGCCCTTTGTACATCTTCCAGGAAGGCAGCACATAGGTCAGAACACATATGTACAGTGTTTTGCAAATGAGGTTCATTCTGCAACTTTAGGGACTAGTACCTATACCTAGAAAGTGCTTGTTACTTTCAAGGCGAACATTGAGCTGTAAGGAGAGGGATGGGACCAGGGTGGTCTAATACATAAAGTTCTTTATTCTTACGGAGATTCTGCCACTTTTTCTTGATTATGCATTTCTCTGGTTGATATAAGATTTTCTTTTCTTTCTAGAGTTCCCCAAAAATAATTTTAGTAGCTTTTGCCAGCTTATTTGCTGTTTTTATGGAGGGATAGACTTTTAGTACTTTTTACTCTTCCATTTTTACTGATGTCCAAAGCCATGACATTTAAAACTATGAAGGACAGTTGAGATTATATTCTGCATCTATTTTTTAATATGAAGAAACGGAAATTATAAATTCAGAATTTAAACAAGTGTGCTTTGTCATCAATAAGCAGAATGTTTCAGACATAAGTGTGTTTGAACATAGCATATATGCTAATACATGGTTGAAATTATTAAAACACAACTTGCTGGAAGCTAAACTTCAGTATGTTCTTTTTTATATTTTTTAAGTAAGCTCTACACCCAATGTGAGGCTTGAACTTATGACTCTGAGATCAAGTGTCACATGCTCTACCTACCAACTGAACCAGTATGTTCTTAATATTTCTCCACCTGTTTCCCATTTCCATAATGATCCCAGGCTGAAAACAAAGATATCAGTTTTGCATTATCATTCTTTATATCCTTTATTTCATAAACTGTCAGCAAATTGTCAGGACTTTATTTCTAAACAACATTACCCAATTTAGATTCTCATCTTCTCCAAACAGATCCATTGCAGTAGGTTCCTAGCTGAAGATTCTGCCTTCAGATTCTTCTCAATCTAAGGCTCCAAGAGTAAGAATTTATCTCTTTTATCCCACTGTCATATTATCCAGATTCTATAAGGCAACAAAATAAATTTGACTGCTGTTCCTCAAATATTGTATATGATTCTATATCTACCTCATGTGTACTCTTTACTAGTAATGTCTAAATTATTTCTATAATTTATATAGTTACAAATACCACTTATTTAGGGGAGCTTTTCTTCCTACACAAAACCTTTTCACCTGCACACTGAATATTTTTTCTAACAATACTTTACCCTGAGCACTATTTTATTGTGGTCTTTAAATATATACACGTTTTACTTCCCTGAAACTTTTCTGAGGGCAGAGATTGGCCTTTCTATCTTTGTATCTATCCATTGCCTTTGTTTTTTTTAATTTTTTTTAAAGTTAATTATTTTCTTTGAGAACGAGAGAGAGAGCGAAACCTGGGAAGGGGCAGAGAGAAAGAGAGACAGACTCCCAGTTGATGTGGGGCTCAAACTCTCAACCCTGAGATCATGACCTGAGTCAAGATCAAGAGTCAAACACTTAAGTGACTGTGCCACCCAGGCGCCCCACTATCTATTACCTTTCTAAGTGTTTTGCATAACTTTGCCACTCAGAAAATATGTGTTGAACTGAACTAAAACTGTAATGTAAATTGTTTATCAAAGGTGAGCAATATGTCATTCATTAAATAGATCAGGTTTCATAAATATTCATACCATATGCTTTTATAATTATGAATATCTCTAACTAGTGTTCTCTTGCTACAAAAAGGGACAATTAACAGTTATTTTAGACAAGTGTTAAACAAATACTTTTCTGTGTAGAAGTGCCAAAGAACTCCCCAGTGAGCAGCCATATAATATAATCTGGAAAATATACGAATTGTTCTTTTTACTTCATTCAAAAGAAATCTTGTATTTATACATCAGCTGACTATGATTTCATAGAAATTTTCATAAATATTTGCATACCTTGAGTCTCAAATATGGCTCCTTTATAAAAGAATAAGAAGTGATATTGTAATTAAAATTTTATTTACTCTACAATCAAGGTTACTTTGTGAGTTTTCCCTGTTTCCCAAATTATAATAAACAGATATTTGTCTCCTTGCTTTTAGTCAAATGGTTGTAAATGGGCTTTGAGGGAATATTTTCCTTCACATTCCTTGACTGAGTTTTTGTTAGGCTTTGAGCCAAGCCATTCTTACCTCTTTAATATTCTTAGTAATTACTCCACACAGTGCTATTATGGCTCATCCTGCTGTACATTTGGATTAAGCAACAGACACAGATTAATTACCTCCAGTTTTATTTGCCAGATTTCATCAGTAATACAAAACACATCACCAGTCTTAGAGAATGGGTCATTTTAAAAGGGCTCCCCATCTAGTATTCCAACTACGTATGAGGAATGTGTCTTTGGTAAGACCCACCACTAATGTGGTCCTTTCTGTGGTCCTTTTCTGAATGGGACCAGAAAACTCAGTTTCTGGTGATAGTTCCACTATGTCCCAACTGTGCAATATTATCATAACTTCTATCATCACACTTTGACCTTTCCAAGGACTTTTATAGCTCTTATTTAGTCATTTGATTTTTGGTACATGCAATGAAGCACATGAAATGAATATGATCATCCCCTTTTATGTAGAATAAAACTGAAACTCAGAAATAATAAATTATTTTAGGTTTAGTGGCAGAAATCAGTTCTCCTGACTACCAGCTCTTTTTCTATTTATGTAATGTTTTGCTACAGTCCTTGGCTGATTATAATATTCCTGGGAAAAAATGCTATTGTGTCTTGTATATAGTTGTGTCTTGTATCTCAAAGAGATGTTGGAAAACAAATGATGCTCATTTGAGCAATTTGGAGGACCACAAAAAATATATTTTAAGCAGGTATAATTCTTACTTCATGTATTTTTTTTCTTTAAGGACTAGAATCATTTTGTTAAAATATTAGTAAATTTTTTTGCAGTTTCTTAGACATGTAGTCACTTTTTTTTTGAATAGTTTATTGTCAAGTTGGTTTCTATATAACACCCAGTGCTCATCCCCATAAGTGCCCTCCTCCATGCCCATCTCCCCCCTAACCCCCACACCCATCAGTCCTCAGTTTGTTCTCAGCATTCACGAGTCTCTCATGGTTGGCCACCCTCCCTCTCCCCCACTATTTTTCCCCTTTTTCTCCCTCATGGTCCTTCGTTAGGTTCTTCCTAATCCTCCTATACGTGCAAACATATGGTATTTGTCCTTCTCTGCCTGACTGATTTCGCTCAGCATAACACCCTCAGGGTCCATCCATGTTGCTACACATGGCCAGATTTCATTCTTTCTCATTGCCATGTAGTATTCCATCGTATAAATAAACCACATCTTTTTTTTATTTTTGCAAATAGTTTATTGTCGAATTAGTTTCCACATAACACTCAGTGCTCATCCCCACAAGTATCCTCCTCCATGTCCATCCCTCCTCCCCCACACATCCATCAGTCCTCAGTTTTTGTCAGCATTCAAGAGTCTCTCATGGTTTGCCTCTCTCCCTTTCCTCCACCATTTCCCCCCTTCTTCTCCCCCTTGTTCCTCCGTCAAGTTCCTCCTAATCCTCCTATACGTGCAAACATATGGTATTTGTCCTTCTCTGCCTGACTGATTTCGCTCAGCATAACACCCTCAGGGTCCATCCATGTTGCTACACATGGCCAGGTTTCATTGTTTCTCATTGCCATGTAGTATTCCATGGTATAGATAAACCACATCTTCTTGATCCATTCATCTGTTGATGGACACTTAGGCTCTTTCCATGTTTTAGCTATTGTGGAGAGTGCTGCTATGAACATTGGGATTCATGTGCCCCTATGCATCAGCACTCATGTATCCCTTGGGTCAGTTCCTAGCAGTGCTACTGCTGGGTCATAGGGGAGTTCTATTGTTAGTTTCCTGAGGAACCTCCACACTGTTTTCCAGAGGGGCTGCACCAGTTTGCATTCCCACCAACAGTGTAGGAGGGTGCCCGTTTCTCCACATCCTCGCCAGCATCTAGAGTTCTCTGATTTGCTCATTTTAGCCACTCTGACTGGCGTGAGGTGGTATCTCAGTGTTAAATAAACCACATCTTCTTGATCCATTCATCAGTTGATGGACACTTAGGCTCTTTCCATGTTTTGGCTATTGTTGAGAGTGCTGCTATGAACTTTGGGATTCATGTGCCCCTATGCATCAGCACTCATGTATCCCTTGGGTCAGTTCCTAGCAGTGCTACTGCTGGGTCATAGGGGAGTTCTATTGTTCATTTTTTGAGGAACCTCCACACTGTTTTCCAGAGGGGCTGTACCAGTTTACATTCCCACCAACAGTGTAGGAGGGTGCCCGTTTCTCCACATCCTCGCCAGCATCTAGAGTCCTCTGATTTGCTCATTTTAGCCACTCTGACTGGCGTGAGGTGGTATCTCAGTGTGGTTTTGATTTGTAGTTCCCTGATGAGGAGGGATGCTGAGCATCGTTTCATGTGTCTGTTGGCTATCTGGATGTCCTCTTTCCAGAAGTGTCTGTTCATATCTTCTGCCCATTTCTTCACTGGATTGTTTGTTTTTCGGGTGTGGAGGATATTAGTAAATTTTTATTACTCATTTAATCACCATATTTCAGTAAGCCATTGGCGAAGCACATGTCTATCAAAAATGACACCAAGAATGTGGAATTATTGAAAAAGTTGTCTTATAGTATGGGAAAATATCCTTTCCTTATCCTCCAACCAACTTCTTATGAACTTTGAATAAATTGTTCATTTTTAACTTTAGGGGAAAGTATATTCAAAACTGTGAAGGGAGCAAAAGTCATAAATGGTTTTTAAATTACTCAAATGGTAACCTTTTAATCCCACTTTCCAGCATCTTGCCCTACTTAAGTATACATTAATACTGTAAATATATGTTTTAAAGATTTTTATTATTTTCATTCTAGTATTCTGAAAACTTTTATAGATTAATATTAGATACATAATCTAAATAGTGATGAATTATGAGGAATTCATCATTTTCCGCATATCTCAGGACTCAGTAGACACAAAGTACTGTTGTAGATCATATGCTGATGTACATGGAAACTTGCTTTACTTTTATATTGTGAAAACAACTTCCTACCCATGGGAATAATCTTGTTAAATGATGCAAATAGAGGAAAATTAAAGAAAAGAAGTACCTCCAAGTTTCAAAGAATAAATGGCTAGTAATGAATATAATTTTTAATCTCATGGATATTTACTCTCTCATGCAGAGCTTAACAAATTAGAGTTAACTTTTTTAGGTATAATATTTTGTGAGATAAACCTGAACTCAGGTTGATGAGGTTCCATAAGCAATCCTCGCCCAGAGAACAGATTGGAATTTAGTATTACTGCTGTGTTTTTAAAACTTTCTCATCACCTTCTCATTGTGTTGAAATGGTCTTGATCCATACTTTTTTCTCTTTATGGGAATTTGATAGTATAGTCAATAACAATATCATCACAAATGTGGCTTTGTTGGGAAAGACAGCTGTGTTCACCTATAAGTAGTATGTACCATGAAGAACTTAATTCAAACAGATGCAATCTAATTAAGACCTTATAAGATGTCTTCCCCTCCCTACAGACACATCTCAGAGCTTAGTAGAAACAAAGTTACAAACTAACTCTGGGTATTTTACATGCTTACCTTTATTCTCAAGTCAATATTTTTATAAAATTATGATGAAAGGGATGTATTTATTGCAGATTTTAAAAATGAAGTATTAATGAATCATTTCTGATAGAAATTCTTTTTGTTTAAACAAAAATTCTGTTCTTTTTAAATTCACGCCTTCTAGATAATTTTCTCGAACACTAAGGTTATTGTATATTGCTTACCATGATGCATGATACTCTCCATCATACACCATTACCATCATGATGTGTTTGTCAGAGTTACAACCTCTGAAGGATGGCCTATTGGTTTTCTAGCAAGCTTATATATTATCACACTAAGACATATATGCAATGTTTCCATCTAGAAAATTTTAGTCCCATGGATATTTACCTATTTGTCAGTTGGTTTTCATTCGTTTTTATGGTTTAGTAATATTCCCTTGTATACATATCTCACATCTTCTTTATCCATTCATCATTCAATGGACATTTGGGCTTTTTCCATAATTTGGCTATTGTTGATAATGCTGCTATAAACTCCAGGATGCATGTGCCTCTTTGATCAGTATTTTTGTATCCTTTGTGTAAATATCTAGTAGTGCAGTTGCTGGATCATAGGGTAGTTTTTATTTTTAACTTCCATACTGTTTTCCCAAGTGGCTGCACCACTTTGCATTCCTGCCAACAATGTAAGAAGTTGGAACACAGCCATGAATTTGTGTGTGTGTGTGTGTGTGTGTGTGTGTGTGTGTGTGTCAATGGCTGCTTTTGTGCTACGATGGCAAAATTGAGTGGCTGCAACAGAAACCCTGTGGCTATCAAGCCTAAAATATTTACTATTGAATCATTTAATCATTCAGGAAAAGGTTGTTGACCTCTGACCTAAACCGAGGAAGACAGAGTATCATATAGAATCAGGCTAAATCTGTTGATGTTGGTGTTTTTACTCAAATTCAGAAATAATGTGTTTATTAAAGTAGTTCAATTGATTTGTAGAAGCCTGGATCCAAGATTGTCCTATTCAATGAGGCTGAGATAACAGAAATTCTCTAGTATTGAACAGATGATTTAAGGGTATAAAAATATTCAATTGAATTTCTTAGGTAATTCCCACTGCCCCAAATATATAACTGAAGAATGCTTAGACTCTCTCTTCAATCCAACATTATAAAATGATTCATTGAGTAGAATCCTCCTATCATTGTGTTAACTTCCCTCTGCATATCTGAGGGTAGGAGATGTGGCCATTAAAATAACTACCCCAGTTTGAAATGGCATGGTAGGATCTTGGACTGGGAGGGCAAAGAGGCAGGCATACTTAAGTGAGAGTAGGGCTAGAGTAGTGTTTTAAAATATAAGAATTGGTGGTGGTAGCAAATTGATCAAAGCAATGAAATAGATGGGCAACTAGAAGAATATTTATTATATAGCTCACATAATCAAGGAGACTCTGCATGTAGTAAGCAGAGATCTCACAGACAGCAGCTAGTTTACATATTCATTTAGTGAAGGGAAGCTATGTCCATCGCCTTGAGGAAGAATCCTGTGAATTTCTTGGTACTCTCTGTGAGTTTTCACATCTCAGTGGTCCAGGGCTTATCTGAATATTCCCTTAAAAGACAGAGAAAAGTCAGTACATACAGACATACGTACACATACAATGCTTAGTACCATATTATTCCTTTTTCATTTTGGAGGTGTTTTCTTTATCTATTTGAGTGTTTTGCTTCACGTTATCTGTTGGAATGCTAGTTTCAATGAAGCTCAAATTGAACCAATGCTCTGCCACAGATCCAGGGTAAGTATAAGCTCCTCTGCTCCTTGGACCTTGAGGATAAAGTAAGTTCAACGGCACTGGTGGATGAAGAAGACAAGGATGCTTTATGGAGCCCTTAGCAAGCCCAAAAATATAATCACTGTGCCAGCCCCTGAGGCATTTTAGGAAAGCCATGTCCCCAGCTACTATTTATCTNCAGATGCTTAACCGACTAAGCCACCCAGGCGCCCCACTATTTATCTTTTAAGAGCTTGCTCCTGGGCCCTCATAGAGACTGGATGCTTCACCACAAAACATCAAGGACTGTGAATTTCAGGTGTCATACTAGGAACCTCATGTTATCTAACCTGCCAAACTATCAAAATTGGATGTGGTCTGTCACAATTTCTAAACAAATGAAGTAGTGCATACTAAATTATTCTCAGACAAATCATGAAGACAATGTCTACTGCATGAACAGAAAGCTCGGGGTTTTAAGGCACCTAGTTCTGCTACATCGATAAATCTCTCTTTTCCCACATCTGTGGCTTCATATTGAGTTCCCTGTAACACTGAGGAACAAAATCCTTGGGCATAGTTCTGTGTGATATTTAACACAGTATGGAAGGATATAACCACAACAGATTGAGATGGTACTGAAAATCATAAAAAGAAATCCTTCAAATGGGAAGATATTTAATGTATTTTGTTTCCTACTTTACTTTCATGAAAAAAAATGATCACAGGCTTAAGTCCATATTAGATTTTTTACATCAGCTCATAGTTTGGATAAGTGGCCAAAAATATGTAAACCTAGTTAGAAGATACCAGAGAAGTTGGAAGAAGAGGCACATAGATGAACCTTTAGAAGGAACATAAAATATAGAATATTTTTGTCTCACGTGACTCTTCTCTAGACAGCAGTCATTACTGAGGAGGGTCTCAATAGGTGAAAGACAAAGTGATCTACCTTGTTTGTATTGGTTAGCCTCTTTCTTAGATACTTGGGCTCTTACTGGGCTCATCTACAAAGTCTCCCTGGCAGTGAGGCTGAAAAAAATTATGGTTGAACTTAAATAACATAGACTTGCCCTCAGGGAGGCTAATTATTTTTTTGCCACTGCTCATGCCCACCCTACAAGCTGCAGAAAACAACCGTGAGTCCCCAGTATGTTACCAATCTCAATAGGTACTAGTCAAGCAGGTGGGGAAGCTTTTTATATCAGACTCCAAGTTATGGGAAAGAGAAATCTAGGCAGCACTAACATTAAATTAATTACAGTTGCTATTTCTCCATATCTTCTTTTGGGCAAGTTTCCTTTCCTTTCCTTTTTTTTTTTTTTTTAACTCTGTAAATCTCAATTTTCTTAACTGCAAATTAAGGAGAATGGACTCATTTACATATTTTCAAATAAAATTATTGATTTGGGCTTATGTTTTATAAAAATATTACATAGTTACCTTATATATAAAAGTGACAAATAATAAAAGAAGAAGGAGCCTGTGTGTTTAAAATATTCTTATGGTTAGATTTTCATTAATCCAGTTTGACATGTCTCAAACATAGTGCCAACTAAGGTAGAACCTGACACTAACCTTTATTCTTGACTTCATTGCCATGTCAACCAACTCTATGTTTACAATTTTATTAAAATCTATAGTTTAATGTTTCTTAACATCATTCTAAAATCTCAGAAACAGATATAAGATGGTATAAAAAGGACAAGAACATCTCTTCCTTCTGACTTCAAACTCTCAGACTAGAAATTAATGTATTTAATTAAACTGTTAAGGAAAACTTTGATATAATATATATGTAAAAACTGTGAAATTGCTTTAAAAGAATAAAGTATTATTATGATATTTATTGAGCCCTACATTTTATACAAATATCACCTCATATAATCATCATAGCCTTATAAGGTAGAAATGATCTTTATATTAAAAGTATAATAAAATAGCTAATTTTATTGATTACTAATATAAGTGCCAATTCCATGTATGTATAATTTTATTTATTAATTGTAATACCCTTCTCCCCATTTGAAAGGTAAAGAAGCGAAGGCAAAAGAAGTAATTAAATTGCCTAAGATCAAGTTGGTACTAAGAGACAGAGCTAAGAGTAGTAGCTGGTTCCACAAAGGTAGTTTTATACAGAAGTCTGATTTCTTGAATACAGATAGATGACCTAACATGTACTATGTTAGTGGGAGAAAAAAAGGAAGAGTTTGTGAATATGTATTGAATCATGACTTGGTACAGGCCATGGAAGGAAGGAAAAGATAAAAAGAAGGAAAAGAAATTTCCTGGCCAGAAAAAGACTCTGGAGCCAATAGTAGAAAGAGAAAGACCAGTGAAAAGAATACAAAGAAATCAGTGAGATGATTATAATCTTATACTCTCTATATTTCATCCAAAGACACTCCTTTTTGTAATTTATTTTTAACTGCAAACAGTACCATTTTATGAGAAATAAAGTTCTTGTAGGTTAATCAATGAGGCAGAAAAATGGGTTTATACAGACTAACAAGTGAATAATTACTGAGGTTGTATTGGAACCCTAGTGATGTTTGAAATCATGGACACCTTCATACAGCTCATTATAGATGTGTTAACATCTGTATGTGATACACTAAAAAAAAGTTCATTAGGAGAACCTATACTGGGCATCGCTGTACAAAAACTACTTCAAAATATATGGAGAGTGACTATAAAATAACTTGATCCAAAGTGTTTTTTTCTCACAGAAAAGATTTAGGAACTTTATTTTAGCTTAAAAGTACCTTAGCAAAAATATGCTATAATCACAAGTTAAAATTTTTAATAATTTCTGCCTCTTAAGAAAAACATTATTTACCCAGTACCCTGTTAAATAGCAACCAACTTTATATATTGGCTGTATTTCAGAAGAGTCAAGGTCCTGGTGTTACAATTAGTGTTTTAATTACCCATAAGGCACTGTGCTTGTGTCAGTAAAATAGGTAATAAGACCAGTAGCTAACTTTACCAAGATAGAGATAGTGAAAGTCTAGGGTATAAACAATGTATATTATAGACACCAGGGCATGAATATTTGAAGATAACTCCTTAACACTTCCAGTTGCAGATTTAAAGGATTTTAGGTGAAACACCCAAAGCAATATTTATTTTATCTGAATGTAGCCTTTGGTACCAAGAAACAGAAGTAGAAGAGTCCAGCTCCTAATCTGTCACGTGCTCAGCCTAATATGTCCTTGGTGTTCCAAACATTTTGTCATATTGTGAGAATTTCCAAACAATAGGGCATTGACTTTTGTGGTCATTATCTCTTGATTTCCTGCAAAATACATACACTATACATATGTTGTACAGAAACCCCTCTGTATGATAAAATGTCCTTTAAACTGTGCTATCCTTTGTCTTAAAGTACTGAAAGTCAGTGCAGTTATCAGACTCACAGTGGTGGTAACTCTGCCATCTGTTCAACTTCTAGGCTGTGCTGAAAATAAATGGTAATCCAATCATCATGTTATATTTTCTGTAAAGGATTTTCAAGGAAATCCTTGATTTCTGAATTAGTATAATGGCCTTTTGTGAGGAAAATGAAATTCAAAGCTCTCTATCTCTAGCTTTGTTATTTTATTATGCAAAAGGTGAATGATTTTTGAAGTCATCATTAACATATGTAGACTTAAGCAGTTGCTTACTTAGTGATAAAAAGTCAAGGACAATTTTTGGCACCTCATTTTGCTAACATAGTTCTTAGTCAATACTGGCCTGATTTAGGACCAGATTTACTTATCCATCCATTATTTTAAAATAATTTAGGACTTGTGTTATCCCACTCCTATATGTTTTATCCTCCCAACTTAGATATTTACCTCTTCTTTTGGGAATCTGAGGGGGAAAAAAGGCTGTTGCAAAGTCTCTTATAATCTTCTAATTGGAAGAAGTGGACTGTTACTTATGGGGATAATAGTATTCTTCCAACATCATTAACGCTGTTGTTAATAAGATATATCATTCACCATCTTTACTCTATTTCAATTAAGTTGAATTCCCTTAAATTCTACAACCCTACCTTGTTGAACATTCATGGCACAATTGCAGATCGTTCTTGTTAACCGTGATAAGTCAGGTAGCTGTGATTCTGGTTTTACTTCTATTTGCCTTGTGATATTGGTCAAACTATGTAAATATTATGAATGGGCATTATTTATTCACTGTGGGAAATGGAAGTAGCATTGATCCCCCCTCTCTATAAGGATATGAATGTAATAGAAACTCAAGTTTTCATATGATGCTTTATAAACTAACACTTATAGGGACACCTAAGTAACTAGGTTAAGAATCTGACTCTTGATTTTGGGTCAGGTCATGATCTCACAGTTCATGAGTTGGAGCACCACACTGGGCTCTATGCTAACAGCATGGGGCCTGCTTGGGATTCTCTCTTTCCCCTCCCTCTCTGTTCCTACCCCATTTGCTATCTCTCTGTCCCTCTCCCTCTCTCTCTGCCTCAGAGTAAATAAAAAACTTAAAAAAAAAATAACACTCATATTTGCAGTATTTTGAATTTCAAAATGACTTTTGAATACTGTCTTTTCCAAAATGTATCCATATGCAATTAACTTAGTTCTAGCTCTAATTTCAGATGTTTCTTGAACATGTCCTGTGATTAATAAACAGTAAGTCACTTAATTGTGTAATATTACTGTGGAGTGAATTGTGCCCCTCCCCCTTAACTCATATGTTAAAGTCCTAACTCCCAATGTGATACTTAAAGTGAAGGATTTTAGGGAGGTTAAGGTTAAATGAAGTCACAATTGCCCAAATTCCACAGGATTGGTAACCTTTTAAGAAAAGGAGGAAGCACCTTGCATTTCTCTTACTACCTGTACACACAAAAGAGGAAAGGCCATGTGAGGATACAACAAGAAGTGAGGTGTATGCAAACCAGAAAGATAACTCTCACAATAAACCAATTTTGATGGCACCTTGATCTGTGACTCCAAGAACTATCAGAAAATCAGTTTGTTTAAGCCATCCAGTCTGTGGCATTTTGTTATAATCTGAGCAGACTGATAAAACTATGAGACTTACAAATGTGTGTAGAAATTGACAAAACAGATTATTAAACTTACTAGTCAGCCTTATTGAATGACAGTATAATACCATATATTTCTGTAACTTATTTTATTAATATCATAATATATTACATATTACATAAATATCTAGAAATTCAGGTGGCTTCTTTGGGTAGATAACTTTGATAAATCTTAGGGTGACCTTTTGAAAAGCAGATTTAGACAGTTCCATTTTTCTGTTACTCAAGGCAAATGTCTCTTTATGGTTTGGCATCAAAGATGAAATTGCTAATTTTATATAAAACATCTTTCTGTTGTTTTAGCAACATTTCATGAGATACACAAAAGCATTATTCCTTTTGTTAGCATGAGGCCAACACTTTTTATATCATAATTTTGTTCTCTATAAATAACATAGTATTTCTGTGAAAGTTAACAGTATCTCAGAGTTTGGCTTTAAGGATGGCCAACAAACCCATTTTCTGGATTTGATCCAAAGTCCATTATGCAAAATATATTCAAATGCTGATTTTTCATCTTATTATGTTAAATTACAAACAAACACCCACCTATATTCTTGGGAATACAGGGTCTCCAAAACTAAGCAATCAAAAATTACTTCTAGCTTTTCTCATGTTATCACGCCACACATATTTAGGAGAGTAAATGAAAGTCTTTTTACTTATCATTTAGCATATCTTGTAATTCATCCTGGCATTATGAAAAGAGTGATTTATTCTTTCAAGGTTGTTTCTACTTACTTGAAACCAAACTCTTATAAACAAGTGACTGATTTACCAAAGTCAATATTTGGTGAACTATAGAGGCAGATCTTTCAAAATATGTTAATCATATCCTAAAACAGCAATAGAGCTATTGAGCTAGTGGAGAGCTAGAGCTTTCCACTTCTGTGGCATGAGAGTCCTATATATTCTGAAATTAGTTTAAAAATAAATTATAAATTATTTTCTGAATATAAAATATGTACTCGCTGTAGAAACTTGAAAAGTTAGAATATATGAAGTACAAAAATATAAACTATCCATACAGTAATCCAGTATTTAAAGTCACTCCTGTTAAATATTGATGTGTTCCCTTTATTTCTTCTTTTGATGTACACTGACAGGTAAGTACGTAGATAAGTATATGTGTGTGTGTGTGTGTGTGTGTGTACATGTGTATATATGTATACATGTGTATACACATGTACATATTTAAATATATACAGTAAAACCTTGGATGGTAACTTGTTCTGTGAGTGTTCCACAAGATTAGCAAACGTTTCTAATAAATTTTAACTTGATAAGTGAGTGATTTCTTGCAATATGAGTAGTATGTGATGCTGATTGTCACATGATCACAACTGAGCCCATGTTTGGATGCTTGGTCTCAGGTCACGGTGTTTGGTAGATATCAGTGATTTTTCAGAATATTGGAAGGTGACCACAGTGGGCACTAGTGTATTTTTTGTCACCTCAAAGCACCTATAAACAGTCCATTGCTTTTCTAGACAAGAGTAAGCTTAGGAAAACTTTGCTTCATTCTGAGTCTGGCTGCCTCCAGATAGAGATCCTTTCCTCTGCTGCCTTATTGCTTGTTACCTTAAATACAGTACTGTGTATGTGTGCGTGTGTGTGTGTGTGTGTGTGTATATACATATATATATACACATGCGCACACAATTCTGTGTGTGTGTATTTTATAAAATTAGACCAAGTCTTTGTCAAAGTTTGAATCCTCATTTTTTAAAATCTGAATATGAGTTATGAGATAAAGGAAGACTATAGAATTAGATAGAGATAGCCAAGTAATAAAATCTAAATAACCTTTGTTTTTATCCTTGCTATGCACAAGGCTTTGAGGAATTTACTGCATAAGCTCTGAGGATAGTCATAATAATATATCTCTACTGGAAAACTTACTGTGGATACTATGTAGGCCACACATCTTCCATGAAAACCCTTAAACATCTCATGCTGATATGATTTATACTTTTTTTTTTCACAAATTGAGAATGTAGTTTAAGTCACATGTGAAAAATGATGGGTTTATTTGTAGATTAATTTCACAATGGTACTAACTTGAATGTCTGATAATGCCATCATATTTATATGTTTATAATCATTATAATTATATGACATTCTTTGAGATAGGTAGGGCAGATGCTCTACCCTCCAGTTTTTAAAGATTGAATTGAGGTTTTAACTGAAAAAATAATATAAAATTTCTATGTTAAATACCATATTTAGAATAAATGAAGGCAATTTAACCACATATATTTAGATTTTTCCCTTCATAGATTTTTCCCTTTATATTTCAATAGGAAATATAAAAACACACAAGGACATCGATAACAAAGGAATAGACAATAGAAGTCAATAAAGAAAAATGTTTAGAACAATCAGAGTTAGTGGAGGAGGGATAAATGATTTATTACAAGAGTAACTTTTAATATAATATAGAGTCCTTGCTAATGGGATTGTTGGTAAGAAATACACAAATTTATCCTTAAGATCGTTAATGAGTCTTAGAATTTTGGGTTACCAGGTATATTCAGAAGTGAATTGGACTGCATGCCTATAAAGAAGGACAGAGTGAAAGTCTGATATTTTGTGCCACAGCCCCTCTGACTTGTATGAGCACTTCTATATCCAGGAAATGTGCCTTCTGGCACATGGTTGGAGAATTCTTATTCAGAGAAACTGAATAAAGAAAACTAAATCAGAGAAAATATCTCCAAGTACTTGATATATTATAAACCCTTATGGGTTTATAAAAAATGTCCACTGTTTTATCCTCTGTTAGGGAAGCCAGGGATCATTCAAATTGCCATGAACCAGGAATACTTAATTATTAAAAATAAAAATATAACTGAGAATCAGCACATATTTGAGGAAATGATCCAATTTGAATAAGAAAGAATAACATAGCCAAACAAAGAGTGAAAAAGAATCTCTGAAGGAAAAGCCATGGCCTTAGGTGCAAAAGAAATCTCATAGATTGCCACATTAAATATCAGCAGGAAGATAAGGAAATAGTTTGCATCTACATAGACAAGCATAGAATATTATGGGGAAGGATTAATCAGTGAATTATAATAGCTCTTGAAACAAATGGGATAGCCTAAATAATAGCAACAATAACAAACAAAGGAGATTTGTAATGTAAAGTGGAAAGAATGTCTCTGAAAACAGAATAAAATGATCATAACTCAGAGCTGCCAAATTGTTAACTATAGATAAATAGATTTAAAGTTCAAAAATTCTGTTCTTCAACATTCTCCTTTTTTGATGTTAGTTAATTTTAGTCTTCATCATCCACCTAATTTTCAAATTTTGCCCCTTTGTGTTTAATCAGGAACCACATCTTATTATTCATATCTAAAAATTATCTTCTGAATCTGGTTCTGCTTACTCACACACACTGATGATTCCTTCTTCCCACACTTATCCTCCCTTGCCAATAGCATTGTGACAGCCCTCTAATTGTGGGTCTGCCCCATAGTTCAAGTCTTTATCTATGTTACTTCTAGTATTACCTTTCTAAAAATTTTATTATGACAATTAAAACTATTTGCTATCTCCCTTTTGCCTATTACAATAGAGCCAAATTACTCAGCATGGCTTACAAGCCCTTATTTATCTGGCTTGATTCACTTTTCTCAGCTTTATCTCCAGCTACATATAAGCATTCAACCTCTAGTTACACTAAAAATTTCAGTATTTCCCATATAATTATGACTATTCATGCATCCATTGCTTACTTTGCATATGCTAATTTTTAAACAGATTACTCAGAACTCCTCTATGGTAATCTATATGTCCCTTCCAGGAATGAGTGGATTTTGGGGGGAGAAAGTTAAATGTTAGCAAGAATGCAAATTTTATTATTAGTAGTATTATTTTTATTTTACTCCTATGATGAAAAAGTATTTTCTAGGAATAGTTAAGGAAAAAAGTCAGCAGTGGTTCTTACTGGATCTTGTCACTTTGGGCACTTTGTCACTATGGTTAAAAATGAGGGATTTTAGATCAGTGTTGAAGAAATTTTAAAGCAAAATACAAATTGAATAGGTCATTTTAAGATCAAACACTACTATTTTGATAACTTCAGTTAACTCTTTTTGGTGTCTTTTTTCTCATATTTATGTTCTATTCTCCATGATCATGCCTTTTTCAGTCTTCTCTTTATACCAACACCCAACCCAAGTTAATTTCACATGCAGAGGAACAATGTTAATGAGTTGGTAGGAAATCTCAGCTGTAATATAAATGTGAAAGGCCAAAATTTTGGGAAAATCAAATTATTTGATTATTTAATTTAAAAATATATTATTAGGGACATCTGGATGGCTCAGTCAGTTAAGCATCCAATTTTGGATTTTGGCTCAGGTCATGATCTCAAGGTTTGCGGGTTTAAGCCCTGGCTTCACATTGACAGCCTAGAGCCTCCTTGGGATTATCTCTTTCTCTCTGCCCCTCCCCCACCTTGTGCTTGCTCTCATGTGTGCACGTTCTCTCTCAAAATAAATAAATAAACACTTAAAAAATAAAGATATATTATTGAAAATAGGTGTTTTGGGGGGCATATTTAGCATAGTAGACAATTTTAGAAAAGTATGAATCAGTCCTTCAGTGGTTTTTTTTTTTTTTTATTTTTTGGTTTTTTGGGTTTTTTTGCATAACTAGTTGTAGCTGTGGAAATTAAAACAATGAATATAGAAACAATATAATACCAGTAACAAACCGATTTTGTTTACAAAATATTAGATATCATGCAAATTTAGTTCAGAGATATAGAGAATTGGAAGGTGTCATTCCAGTTTTTACAACCAGGCTGTACAATCTGCAAATAAATACAAGTAAAAACTTTCTTGAACCCATCAGTGTAAAGAAGTCACAGGAAAATCAGGTAACCTAAAATATGGGAGTGAGAGAATAGATAGATACCTGCAGAGAGAAACACAATCCAAGCATTTGCTTACCCAGGACAGATACCACAGGATACTACCAATAAGAACCAAAGCAAGTAAATTGTAATGGTTTTCAAAAAGTGAGTGTGCGAGATGAGGTACCTGGGTGGCTCAGTTGGTTGAGTTTTTTACTCTTTGGTTCAGGTCATGATCTCACAGTCTGTGAGTTCAAGCCCCACATCATGTTCTGTGCTGACAGCTCTGAGCCTGGAGCCTGCTTCAAATTCTGTGTTTCCCTCTCTCTCTGCCCCTNGTGTATGAGAGTGCAAGAGTGTGAAGTCCACAGGTCTCCACCCTTTTGTGAATTTTTCTTCCAGGATTCCCTGGAGCCACTCGGGAGAAATTGGATAGAATCCTTAGAAAACTTTTCTGTGATACTGACAGGGAAAGACAAACAACAGCCACTAATATGTCTTCATAGAGAGATGCTGTATTCATCTATGGTATCTCTATCATGGAGAAAAAAGCCTTACTTTGCAGAGGGAAGAAGAACAAAATTTCTGACTATACTGGCACTGTTGGAAATTTGTTGAGCGCAGGAAAGGGGCAGAAGGAGAGATGAATTAACACTACCCCTTGATAAAGGCAAGTTTGCGTACTAGGTTTATCACTACTACTATATGTTAGTAGTGATATGTTATATAGTTATATAGTTAACATAACTAACTATATGTTATCACTACTGCCAGTGGAGGGGAAGGGGCTCTTGAACTCTTGTGAAGTCATGAGACAAGGGAAACAGAACCTGCTAGAGATTTAGAATGAATTGGAACATGGTAGAATGCTATCTTCCCACTCCACTTATCTCCAGGCTGTCAAGATAAACATCTAAATAACAATGGAATATAGTTGGGAGAGCTACAAGAGACTGATTATTTCTAATGAGCAGATATTGAGGAAACCCCTGGGGTAGAATAGCCAACATCATAAATTGATAGAGACATACAGATCTTGGGGTATACTGAAATATACACAGTTTCTGGGATGTTAATCCCCATCTCCTAACTTCATTAATACACAACCTCATGTATGTGCCCCTTGGAAAGAAAGGCATGTACATGTGTAAGTATAAATATATTTTATAAATGGAAATTTTGTATAGATAATTTGGTGGATAGCTATAGATAGATCTTAATGCCTACTCTCATGCCTAGTTTGCAAAGAAAAAATTATAAGGCACTACAAAAAGGGAAGAAGAGACATATCAAAACTAGATTGAGGTATGTTACAGATATTAGTTATTGAGGTAGTTATTAGATAGTTATTTAAAATTAGTATATTAGTATTTTAATGGATCTAAGACAAAATGTAGAAAACATGCATGAATGGATAGGTAGTTTCAGCATTGAAATGGAAACAATAAAAAAGAATCAAATCGAAATGCTGGGGGTGGGGGGAAACAAACAAAACAATGAGAGAGGATGAATGCCTTTGATGGGTCAGTAGACTCAATACCACCAAGGAAAGAAGCAGTGAATTCCAAGATAGGTCAGTAGAAATTATCCAAACTGAAACAAAAAGAGAATCATACAGGAGAACATATAACATTGTGGGAAAAAATCAAATAGTATAATAGACACAGAATTGTAATCTCAGAAGGAGAAGAAAAATGGGAAAGAGGAAATGTATGAAGAAGTAGTGGCTAAGAAATTTCCAAAACTAAAAAGACATCAAACCACAAACATAAGATGTTTGCTGCACACCAAGCAGGTTAAGTAATAAAGCAAAGCAAAGCAAATCAACACAGAAAAACCTCATTTGTGCACATATATTAAAAGTGCTGAAAATGAACACACAAAAATTTGAAGACCATAGAAAGACATTACCTATAAAAACACCCAAGATAAGATTAATAGTAGTCTTAACAGAAATTGTTCAAGACAACAATGGATTGGTATTTCTCTGTGCTGGTTTCTAAAAGGAAGCAAAAAACTCAATGCAAAATTACATACCCAGGGAAAATATAGATCAAGAAAAGTAAAATAAATGAAGACTGTTTCAGTCAAACAAGAATCAGAATTTTTTGCCTATAGAACTAATCGACAAGGTATTCTACAGAAGGATCTTTGGGCAGAGGAATGTGATATAAGTAAGAAACTTGGATCTATACAAAGAATAGTGTTGAAAATAGAATCAGTGAAGATAAAGTTTTTTTTCAATTTTTATTTGCTTAAAAATTTCCTAAGTATGTTAAGCAAAATATATATCATGCTATTATGTGATTATATAAATGTAAAATTTATAACAATTAAAAAATGGAGTGGGGAATTGGTAATATACTGTAATGGGGATATTAAAACTAAAGCAATTTAATATTTGAAAATAGACTCATATTCTATTGAATGTATGTATGTTTTTCTCCAAAAGTAAAACAACTTGAAAGACTTATGGAAACTTATTTCAAGCTTTATTCTAAAACTACACTAATCAAGGTAATATTGAATTACAAAGACAAACTGATTTTAGGAATAGAATAGAGAACCCAATAATAGATCCCCACAAATACAGTCAACTATTTTTTTTCAAAGTTACAGTAAAAATTCAGTTGACATGGGGTGCTTAGGTGGCTCAGTCAGTTATGCATCCAACTTTGTCTCAGGTCATGATTTTGAAGTTCATGAGCCCTGCATCAGGCTCTGTGCTGACAGCTCAGAACCTGGAGCCTGCTTTGGATTCTGTGTCTCCCTCTCTGCCCCTCCCTTACTCATGCTCTGTCTCTTCCTCTCTCTCTAAAATAAATAAAAATTAAAACAAATAAAGAAAATAAATGAATAAACAAAATTCATTTGACAAATGGCATTCTGTTAAATAAATGGTGCTAGAACTGTTGTACTTCAACACTTAAAAAAAATGAACCTTGACTAATACTTCTCACTTCAAATAAAAAATGATTCAAAATAGATTGTAGACCTGAATATAAAATGGAAGATAACAAAATTTCTAGAAAAAAATAGAAATATTATGACCTTGGTTTTTAGAGTGAGTTTTTATATTTAACATTTAAAAGCATGATAGATAAAAAGAAACAAATTTAATGAATTGGACTTTATCACAACTAGAATTTCTCACTCTATGAAATTTTAAGGTAAAGAAAAGGGTAGCCAAATTCTGGGGAGGATATTGATTTATTAAATATCTGATATGACTCTAATATTCAACAATAAAAACAACCCGGTTTAATTAGGAAATGAACAAAAAGATCTGAACAGACGCTTTCTCAAAGAAGATATACACATGTCAAATGAGCATATGAAAAGATGCTCAAAATCATTAAGGACATTAACATCATACTGAGAAACCTCTGAACAACTACTAAAATGGCTAAGAAAAATAATATAGCATAATGAAATGATGTCAAGGGGGCAGAGCAAAGAGAGCATTTCCATTACTTGTGAAAATGGTACAACAACTTGGAAAACCAATTTGGTAGTTTATTGTATGGTTAAAGATACTTTTACAAGAATATTAATTGTTACCCAAGTACACTAAAAATTTATGCTCATAAAATAACCTGTATTTAGATATTTGAATCACCTTTATTCATAAACTCTAAAATGTGAAAACAGGCTATGTATCTTTTAACAGGTAAATGGATAAAAAATAGAGAACATCCATGCAATGGAATTAACTATAAATTTACTACCACAGCAAAGATAAACCTCAAATGTATTTTAATAAAGGGAAAGAATCAAACCCAAAATATTATGTATTGTGTGATGGCATTTATATAATATTCTGGAAAAGGCAAAATTTTTGAAACAGAATAAAGATCTGTACTTGCTAAGGGGTATTGGAGGGAAAAGGGATAGACTATTAAGATGTTGCAAATATAGAATTTTTATGTTGATGCAAGTATTCAGTATGATGCTGTGGTGGCTGATATATTACTATATGCCTTTGTGAAATCTACAGAACTGTACACCGCCAAGAGTGACTTTTAGTATATGAAGATATTTTGAAATGACAGTGTAGTAAGAACTGAGGTTAGAAAGTAGACAATGAATAATAAATATAAATGATTTAAAATGTATAACATAGTCTTATTAAAGGTGGTAAGGAAAAAAGTGGGAAAGCGTCTAGAGGCTATAGGGCTAAAAATGAAAGGAATATTGTAGAAAAACTGGAGAAATATGGATAAAGAATAGCATATACTTTCAGTAATTATGTTTTCCAATGTGGATTTCTGAAATTTAGTAAAAGTACCATTGTTATGTAAGTTGCTAACTTTAGGAGAAGGGGGGAATATGACACTTCTGTACAATGTTTCTAAAATTATTTTGAAATAATATATATAAAAATACACAGTAGCAAATCTATGTTTTTGTTATTGTTGTTTTGTTTCCATATAACTTATGGAAACAATGGTCTATCTCAAAATTCTGCTGGGGTTTTCAAGGGATTGTGTTGAACATGTAGATCAGTTTGTAATGAATTGCTCTTAAGAATAGTAAGTGTTCCACAGTTTCATGGGTGGCTCATTAGGTTTAGCATCTGACTTCCGCTCAGGTCATGATCTCAGGGTTTGTAAGTTTGTGCCCTACATTGGGCTCTGCACCCATGGGGATTCTCTCTCCCCCCTCTCTGTCCCTTTCTCTCTCTGACTCTCAGAATAAATAAACTTAAAAAAAAAAAAAAAAGCAGTAAGTGAAGTGTTCCCGCCTATGGACTTGATATGTCTCTCTATTCATTTAAGCTTTATTTGATTTATTTCAGCAGTGCTTTGTAAGTTTCCTTTTATAGGACTTGCACTAATTTTGCTACATTTATTCCACAATACTTTACTTTTTAATGGTGTTTATATGGATTTGTTCTAGTCTTCCATATCTTTAGTAATTTTCAGTCTACTTGTTTTATTAATCTTACATTTTACAGCTCAGATCTGTTCAAGTGCCCATCTGGTGTATATTTTCATTCCAGTTATTGTACTTCTCATTGTAACTTTTTCTTTTGTTTCTTTTCTATAATACCCATTTTCTCTTGAGAATCTTATCTGTGGCCTATTGTTAGCACAGTTCCCTTTAGTTCTTTAAATATATGTTTCTATTTTGGGTCTCATGGGTGGCTTAGTCATTTAAGCATCTGACTTTAGTTCAGGTCATGATATCATGGTTAGTGAGTTTGAGCCCTGCATCAGCTTCTATGCTGACAGCTCAGAGCCTTGAGTCTGCTTCACATTTTGTCTCCTTTCCTTTCTGCCCCTCTGTCTCTCTCTGTCTCTCAAAAATGAATAAACATTAAAATATTTAAATATATGTTCCTGTTTTACCTTGAACATATTTATTAGAGCAGCTTTAAATTCTTGTTTGATAAATATCTGGGTTCACTCAGAGTTAGTTTATACTGGCTACCATTTTTGCCATTTTGCTACTATGTATCATACTTTTTATTTTCATGCTTAATAGATTTTGGATAAAATAGAACATTATAGGGATGCCTGGGTGGCTCAGTCGGTTAAGCATCCAACTTTGTTTCAGGACATGATTTTCTAGTTCATGAGTTTGAGCCCTGCATCAGGCTCTGTGCTGACAGCTTAGAGCCTGGAGCCTGCTTTGGATTCTGTGTCTCCTTCTCTCTCTGCCCCACCCCCCCAACTTGCACTCAAAAATAAATAAACATACTTTTTTAAATAGAACATTGTAATTAATAATGTAATTCTTGATTTGATTATTTTTTCTGAGAGTCTTCTTTTGTTGTTTTTAGTAACTTGACTGTACTTACACTTTGTCTCCCNACAACTTATATATATATATAAGTTGTTTTTTTTTACCTGCCTTCTTATGGTGTTTTTGTTCTGTGTTAGTGGTCAGGCAATGTTTTATATAGAGTTTGTCTTTAGACAGCTCAACTCCATAAAGCTCTGCTTTCTGCTGAGCTAGCTATTCAGGGTAGAGAAATTCATTTAAATTGTCAGCTAATTCTCAATATGCCTAAGATTTTAGGTTTTTCTTGGTTCTTTCAGGTTACCTCCTTGCATGTATAGTTTCTCTGTCAGCAAGTTATTATAGATCTAACACTTCCAGGATTTCACCATTAAATTCCTGCTTTGTCTTCTGCTCGTTCAAAACTATGACCACCATCTTGGGCTAGAACATTACAGGTTTTCCACAGGTCTTTCACACTGAGTCTGCCAAGTTTAGTTGACAAAGACATGGACTTAATCCCTGCTTTAATCCCAAATCAGGTCTGCCACTTGTAGCTGCTAGTTTGCCACAAACTCAAAACCAATAGTGCTATGGTTTCCAGGGACAAGCAGGGAGGAGTGTAAAAAGGCCATAAGTTTGGCCTGTATTTTCCTAATTTTTCAGCAGTTTTTAAAGAACAAATGCTTCACAATTTTTTGTCTGACTTTAGTTGATCTCCAGTGTCTGTTAATGGTTATTTTTGGCAATGTTGTCCAGTTTTATTCTTGTTTTCTGCAAATAGCAATCACCTTACCTCCTTCCTCCACCATTAGCTGGAGTGCTTTAATTAATTCTTTAAGTAATGGGAAAATGGATTGATTGAATCAAAGAGAACATGTAACCTTTGTGCCTGTATACCTTTAGTAGCTCTCTAAAATTTTCTAATTTCTCTCCTTTTGTATATACACTGGTGGTAGACTTTTGTTTAACAACCTTTAGCAGACTACAGAAACATTTTATTTATATTGTATTTTCTGTAGTTTTATTTTATTCATGGCAGGTTACAGTGGATTGCCATTTAATTTTTGTAATATAAAAATCTTCCTTGGTAAATCATAGCAGTGTTAAACCAAGTTAGCATTTGTCACTTGGCTTAAAATCTAAGATCATCTTTCAGCCATTTACCCAGCCACTTGCTTGTTGCTACCCTCTGCCATCATTGTATACGTACATTCATTTCTCAGGATTCTAGGCAAAGGCATTGTACTTTATTATATTTTATCTTTAAAAAAATACTTACGAAGGAAGGAAATACAAATTCATGCTTTTTAATTCATCATTTTCCAGAACAGCTACATTTTTTTCTTTGAAAATGTTAGCATTTACAGAGCAATTGATATCTGCAAAATATTTTGGTTACTTTAATTACTTACTCCAATAAATAAATGCACTGAATTGCTATTCTGGTAAAATCACAAGAAAACTCTCAGGAATAAACCTTTTTAATGTTTTCTGTAGTGCTAATGTCTGGTAATTAGATTACATTTTAAAAATTTGAAAAAAAAACCTCCACTTTGCTTGCCAAGTAGTAATACTGAATGTATTTCTCTGAATGTATTATCTACCTGTCTGTCTATCATCTATCTAATCTGAATGCATTCTCTTGGTCAGGATATTAGCTACTATACGTTAAGAAATATTTAGCTTGCATTACACAATAGCATATACAATGAGAAATTAATCTTATGAATAGTTGCACTTTTTAGCCCTGAGAAAAGCTATTAATAACCCCAAATGCAGACAGTGGAAAAAAATCTACTCTTTCACACCTTTTCACCCTCCAAAATATAGACTGGTATCTTTTCACAAATATAGCTGTGAAAGGTGCAGAAACTCTCTCACAGGCAAGGGTGAAGATGGAATGAGTATTTCCATTGAAATTGTGATAAAGTGAGATTGCCTGCTCATTTGAGAAGCCTGCCCAAGGAAGCACACTATGTGGCCCTGATACTAGTCAAGGAGCCCTAGAAAAATGTTCTGATCCCCCAAAAATCAGGACTGAAACACATTACTGTAATGAGAGAAGGGTGGTTGGTGAGTTTTCTTCCCCATTGTCCACAGGAACAGTACTCTCTCCAAAGAGGGCGTTCATAATAGAGCAGGAAAGTAACCTGGTATGAAACCTATGAAGCCTACCATCTACTTGCAGTGAAGTTTTGTACAGATAAAGTGAATTCTGTGGATGTTTTAAGTGTGCATTCTGTCATAGGAGTGTTTAGTTCCTGGAAAGAAAATAAGTTGAAAAAAGGAATACTCCAGGGAAATTATCACAACAGCAAGTTAACTGTCATATCCTGGGCCATAGACTGCATAGCCTTGGTATAACTGAGGGTGCACGAATGTTGCAGCATAATATTTGGACAGTTCTGAAATAACACATTGAAAAGGATGGCTTCCTAGGCCTCCAAACATTTTTGTTCTTTTTCTGAATGGGTAATATAGATTCCTTTACCTGAGTAAGATATGAGTGTAATTTCCTGCCACTATAAATCAGTTAGGGGATAGCAGTATAGAAGATAACAAAAACTCATTCTAGTCCCATGAATTAATCAGTTAAATATATATTGCATTTCAGAAAAAAAAAGATGCAAATTCTAGAAACCAAAAACATTTATCTGTAATAAAAATGCTAATGCTATAATGAGAAGTACTATAAGTAAATATAATTTCAAAATCTTCACCATTATTATCAATGTGCTTTTAACACTGAGGTCCTATAACACATTACACGGTTGGATGTGGTTTGCATATTTTTTTTCTTCTACATTACCTTTTTACATACCTGTGTAGGGAGATTGCTTATGCCTCTATCTCATCATAGAGACTTAAAAATTATATATTAGTGTTTTAGTTTTTAATTCATACTCTGTAATATCTTTTCACCTTTTCAAGTTTCCATGGCATACAAATCTTTACTTATAGTGATTATTAATATATTTTTGTTGTGATGAATATCCACTTTATATTTCTTAATGCAATTAATGTGATTATATAATGGAATCCAAGACCCAAAAAGACCTATCCTGCACATCTCCAGCATAATTAATCAAATATTCTGTTTAAATATTGTATTGTTATTTAAAGAGTATATTAATATTTCTGAAATGCTGTTTGCAGATATTTTATAAGATAATATGTCTGTCTTTATCCATCGATCTGAAAAACAGAGGGAGAAATGGGAAGCAAAAGAATAAACACCAGAGTAAATAGATCAGGGTTCAGAAAAAGAAAAAAAATCACTGTAGTAACTCTGTAGCTGTTTATTAATAGGATGACTTACTTTTATTAAAAAAGTAAATTCAAGTCTCACTCTGTTTCTTTCTGCCTTTCTTTCGTCTCTCCCTCTCTTTCTCTCTTTCTACTCACATGCATGTACACGCAGCTCTGAATATAATTCTTTCCATAATAATTTAAATCAACATAGAATTAAATTAGTGAATGTTGGTGTAATTTGCAGCTGTTAGTTTTATGTGTGCTCATGACTTCTAAGCCGTTGCTTTGAGACATAAAAGACAGATCAAATAGTATGGGAAAGACAGATTTTTGCAACATCAAGACAGGGCATTCACTATGAAGCCCTAGAAGTCCGATAAAAATATGCCCTGAGGCCCCAACCCAATTAAATACATTTAAGGAAATGGAGTATTTCAGATTAGTTTCACAGAGATGTTGACAGTTCCCTTGAAGTAGTTAATCAAATTCAGCTGAATTGCATCATCATCGACAAATGCCCTGTCTGCTGCTTCTGGTCTGATAGACCAAAAGAACTGTGTTGATGCATTAAAATCCTCTTGAATACACTCATTTATTTAGCTTCACTTTATTATAATTCCTGACCTTGTCAACAGGCAAAGTAATTTTGTTAGGATGAAGAATGAATCTTGCTCTATAACAGATGTCTTCAACCCCAGGTGTGCTTATTCTTGAGGGATACAAAATCTTCTCAGAGAATACATGACACAGATTGTTTTAAGAGAATTGTGTACAAGATTTTCATGTTTCTGATGTATTTCTTTCTAAAATTGATCTGATTGAGAGTTCTGCACTTCTGAAACCTGGATCTACTGAAAATTTACCTACTTGAAGGAGTGTGTATTGGCAGCAAAACAATATGCAGTTACAAAAACAGAACAAAAGAAACAGAACAAAGACAAAGCAGAATCAGTGACAAGCTCATTGCAGAGCTCCCTGTGTGTCATATCTAGCTGTCTGCCTGCCAATTATCTATCTATCTGTCTGTCTGTCAATCTAAGAATTTGAATTCAGAAGTGAGATCTCATGGTGCCTGTATTAGCACAATTATTTTGAAATAATAGCCACTGTAAAATGTAAAATGTAATGAAGTCAGACTTCTTTCTGACAGAGAGTAAACTTATTTGTCTGGTCATCTGACTAGGAGAACTGCGAGACCAAATGCATTTGAATTATTTTCAATAAGTTGAATGAATTAAACTTCTAGCCAGATAGTTATAATAAAAATAATAATAATAATAGTAATAGTAATAATACAATAATGATAATTACAATGTTTACAATCCATATGCAAAATACCAGAACTTAAACTTAATGAAACTTAATGAAAACAGAAATCACCTGAAATGGCAGAAGAGCTGCATCACTATTTGAAATTTTATTAAGGGGATGAGGAGCAGAAATTTATGTGGAATACTACTTTTATTTCCCATTTGGGTCTTGGATGGACTTGCTTTCTGACACCTTTATCTAATTAATTAATTATTAATACACTACTATTCAAGAACAGAATGGAAATCACAGGAATTACAGCTGGAGCTTGTACCATAGAGGACATAGGAATTTGCAAGTTGCTGTTAAATTGGAATTATATTAAACTCTTTTTTGGAGTTGTTGAATATTAGGTCACAAAGTACCATACAGATCTAGTCTGACCCTCTTCTATAGTCACCAAGGAAACTGAAGCCCAAGGAGAAGTCATTTTCCCTAGACACATATAGTTCAGATTATATACAAACCTAATCCTCTTCTTTTTCTTGCACCAGACTTTTCCCACTCAAATTTTGTTATCCACTTAAAATTTTTATGCTAAAATTCAACAAATGGACATGCAAAAACAATTGAGAGCTGTATCTAATAAATGTGCTCACAAGTTATTTTGTCAGTAAGTGAAGAATACTTCTTAGCTCTATGGAAGCCATTTAGTACTAATTAGTGGAAACAGTCATTATTATGGAAGCAGGCATCATGACATTATTCCTGATAATCTATTAAGTTGTATTTCAAAGTGGTATAATGTAACACATTATGTTTTAGTAGAATCTTAATGCATTTATACTTAGAGAAAGATCTTACTAGAAATAGAGCCTACTCACAGATTTATTTCTAATTATTCATGTTCTGTTGTATTTGTTTACAATTCTTGGATTCTTACTGAGAATTTTTGGGAGGGATTATATCAGTAATGCTCTATTGGCATTTTTATTTGAAGATTTGTTGATTACACTTACCAGCAGGTCTAAGTTAATATAGACTATGTCATCTCATTGCTTTGTTGATTTATTTACCTTCAGTATAAAGCTGAGACGTTTCCCTTAGTCTCGATAGACTAATTTTTAACAAGAGAAGTTTAAGTATCTTCTATAATTTGGATATGTTTTAAACCATCTACATGTTTTTGTCATTGTCACCATTAATATTATATTTGACTTCCTAAAACAACTTGTGGAAACGCTTATGCTATATCAATAATTCTATATGAATAATTACACTAAGTATAAATTATTTCATACTCAAAAGGCAAAAATTGACAAACTAGATAAACCCAACAAATGTATACCCACTTTAAATACAAAAGCTGAGAGACACTAAAGGCTGTGATAGGGAAAGATACACTATACAGACAAAAATCATAACAAAACTAGAAAACTTATATCTAAATCAGATGAAATGGATTTCAGTAGATGATCATTTTCAAAGATAAAAGAGACATTTTGTAATAATAAAGTAGGGGGAAAAAGAAAAAGAAAAGATTTGAGATCCTAGATAGAAATAGCCTGCAAGTATTCAACACTGTGGATATCACCTAAATCAGGTACATATATCACCATCAAATACCAGAATGTTGGGCACAAAGAGAAGATTCTAAAACACAGAAAAAAATCACATGCAAAGGTTCAGAAATTTGAGCACTATCAAATTTCTTAGCAATAAATACTGGAAACTGGATGAAATGGAATACACCTTTATATTTTCCAACTAGAAATCAATTTCCATTACAAGATGTTAGGAGAAAAAAAAAATTAAGACATACATTCTCAAAAAATCACATGCTTTTTTTTTCTTGTTTATTTATTTTTTAGAGAGGGAGAGAAACAGAGTGCAAGAGCAGAGAGAGGAAGGCAGAGGATCTGATACAGGCTCCACACTGGCAGCAGAGAGCCTGATGTAGGGCTCAAACTCATGAACTGTGAAATGAGCCAGTCAGACACAACCGACTGAGCCACCCAGGTGCCCTGTTTTTTATTTTTATTTTTTTAAATTAAAGATTCTTAGGTGATATGTTATACTAGAAGAAGCAGATGGAGGAGGAGGAAGAAAATGGATGAGTGTTCCAGTACCATAAAATGATAAAGCAATCCCCAGAAGAAGGGTTTTGGAAATACAGCTACATCTCAAGTCTAGAGAGCAAATAGCCCAGATAAGATCAGGACCAAGACACAAAAGAATTATCTTTAAGAAAAGAGTGAAACTGACAGATTGCTTTGTAGGTTTAAATACATGAAGAGGAGATTTATACTTTCTACAGAAGGCACATAGCTAAGACAATGAAAAATAAAAGGTAATTATTAACTCCAGATAAGATAAAATGAGAAACAAGAAATGAATTATAATCAAGATAGTCTGTATAGTTCAATATCAGATAAATGTTACATGTAAAAATATTATAAATATTGATTACTGTTATAAAAAATTACAATGTAATTATGATAGATTTCTAAATTAGAAAAAGGAAAAATATTTTCGTGTTGGGAGGACATCATAACTATATTGTAATTTTCCATTTTAGGAAGTCAGTGATAATATCTGAAACTTAAGTTCAGTAAATACCTACATAATCATATTATCTAAAAATATTAAGATATATTCCAGAGCATACAAGTGAAAATTTAAGTGGTTGCCTTGAAGGAATAGAAATGTAAGAATGGAAAAAAATATAATCAGGACTGCTGTTTTTCATTTTTTTAATGTTGTGGGACTATAGACTTTTTAAGTTTTATACCAATCCAACTTTAAAAAATTTAAAACATGATGAAAGCTTGAGTAGACATAAGTGAAAATTATAGTAACACAGTGAAACAAGTAATGAACTCAGTCAGGAGGAGCTGAAAACATTCTCAGGGGAAAAACACAGCTTGCATATGAGTGGGGTTTAAGTAGGGTATCTGCAGCATACAACTGTGTTTTTTCTTTTTGTGCTTTATTGTCATATATCCCCACTGAAATCTGTACATCCTTCAGTACGATAATTGAATTAATCTATAGGTGTACGTTGAAACAGTTAGACAAATGCCACAGTGATTTACTCCAAATAAAAATCACCATCATTGTGTCTTCTGACATTTATTATTTCTTAGAACTTTCTGCCTATGAAGGTTTTTTTTTTTCCTCCCTATCAACTATATTTCCTTCCTCAGGCCTGAGGAATGGCACTTTCCCTCAACCAATATTCTACACCAGAGAGTAGCAATAGGCTTTAACTGCAGCACATATGTTTGAAGACGAAACATTGAATTCTAAATGTTTTATGTAGACCTGCAGCATGCTGTTTGCTAGAAATTGAGAGTCTGGTAACTGAGTCTTTCAACATTTCAGAGCAACTTCTTTTTGCCTAAAACAAAATGGCTTTTCACTTTTCACTACGACACACTGTTCATTGCAAACTAAAATTTCTGTCTACCTATTTCAGACTGCCTCCAGCAGAGGAACTAACAAAGCTATTGAACTTTTGTGGTAATATGGAATTCTGATAGCGATTTTGGCAGCCTCTTCCATAAGGTTATTTTCTGTAGTCATAATTTTGTCTTGAAAAGAAAGGAAAATAAGAATCCAAACAATGATGTGTGGGAAAGAATGAAAGGACACATAAGAAATAAAATGATGGACAAAACTGTGAGGCTTATAGAGTTGATAGAAAATAAAGAAAATTTGTGAATAACCAGTGGTCACTTCTTATGAGCTATGAATACCAGCTCTCAGTGAGTTGCTCATGTTATCACTGGACCAAAAGAATTAGAGGAAGTCTGTATAAAATGAAAAACCTGATAGTAAATATGAAATTGAATAATCAGAATTCTTTAATTCTTTATGAAAGCTTTGGAACTAGAAGAATATGAGCTATCATTTTTTACATTCCGTTTCTTTACATTCAATCTACAATCACAAACATAGTTACATGTGTGACAAGTATCTTCTAAAAAGTAGTTTATCTCTTTCTCCCCCATTCTTTCTGTCCATCTGTCTACACATCCATCTTAATGTAATCATTTTGTTTAAGTTGGGAAGAAAATGTAAATAGGCAGAATCCTCTACAAGAAGAAATTTTGTATTCATTTTGTAGCCAGGAGTAGAGAAACTAAAGATTCAGGGCAAGCACAGAAGCAAGAACAATATCTTTAAGCCAAAGGATCTCTTGTTAAATCAGATCATTCAGGGAAAATGAAATCCAGTTTTCTTTTAGTTAAGACTAAGTGAAAGAAGGAAAGCAGGGTCATTCTGCTGGCTCAGAGCTAACTTTGATGGCCTAATGGACCATCTTAGTCCATTGGACTCTTTCCAGATCCCCAAAGAGATACAGTAAGCAAGAAAAAGAAAACTGACAAAGGATCAAACCAGTCACTGCCAGATTCATCCTCAGCCAAAAAGAACAGGAGCCTCTTAAAGCTTCTTGTTTGACTCATTGATAAATCTGCTTTCATCTCTCTGGGAACTTGGAAAAAAAAAAGTAGCAGACTAAGTAAGCTTTAGGGAGCCTGAGAATAACAGTGAAGCAACATGTGTGCAATAGGTCCCCATTCTTTTGTATCTACTTCTTTAAGAGTAAATCTCAAATTCTCACCTAGAGTTGGTAACTTGGCTTTAAATGAAACTTTATTTCAAAATATCCTAGTGTTAATGCCATTGTTTCTACACAGAAAATTGGAAAGAGGCTCGAATATAATGCTCACTGGATGTAATTAAACACTGTCCCCTCTTTGGGGGGGGGGGGCACTAGAGAGGGCTGGGATAGTAGAAACATTAGAATTTTAGGCTACTAAAGCTTGAAGTATTAAGAACTCATTAAGAAATGAGTTCAACTCATGTTAGTTTTTTAATTTGAGAAGTGATGCTAGAAGCATTATAGTGATATTTAATTTCTTATGAAAAGCCTCTTTTTATTTCAAAAACATTAATATGCTAGATTAAAAAAAGGACAAACATGGAACATATAATGTTGAGTGCAAGTCCTTTTGAGGGAAACCATCAGTTGCTATAAACAATGAGGATGTAGGATTGACCCAGGAGGGAAGGGATATAGGTCTTAAAGGCTGGTTTAACAGGAGCAAAGGCTTTAGGCCTCATGCTTACAGGGTACCTGGCCTAAAACATAGATCTGTTACCCTTGCCTAAAACTCAGAACTGTGAAAAACACATGCACAGAACTTGATAAGTTAGCACAGAAATCATCAGGTTGCCCCTGTACATGAGTGGAACACACTCAACGTTTGGAAATCACAGTCCATGGCCAGTGCTGTGAATGGGAGCTGTGTCAAATAGATGTAAAACAAAAATAGTGGGAAGAGTGAGAAAGAAATCAATAAAATGAATGAAATCATTTTGAAATAAAAAAAATGATCTGAATCCAGTGAATTCTATGGGACCCTGGCTAAGGAAACCTCAAAACTATCCTATGCAGAAAACCTCTACAACTGGACATTTGGGGATGCAGAAAAGATGAGAAAACAGAAAATCCAATTTAGAATTGTATAAACATTTTGTATGAATTAACTCAACCAATGCAATAAGATATTTTAAAATACATGAGGAAAAGCTGTTTAAATTCCACTAAATAATACTGACAGATCTGCTAGAAGTTTTTTGGTTTTTTATTTATTTTTTATTTTTTTATTTATTTCTAGGAGAGAGAGACAGCGTGAGCAGGGGAAGGTCAGAGAGAGAGGGAGATACAGACTCTGAAATAGGCTCCAGGCTCTGAGCTGAGATCTGCTAGAAGTTTTAATGAGCAACAGGACCATAAAGCCAGCACGTAGGATTGATATGAATGCAGACATAGTGAGCAAAGAAGATTTTAAAACATATGGAAGAATTTTTAAATAAGTATTAGGCTTTAAGAAGTAAGGAAAATTTAGGGGCTCCTGGTTGGCTCAGTTGGTTAAGCATCTGATTTCAGCTCAGGTCATGATCTCACGGTTTGTGAGTTTGAACCCCACATAGGGATCTGTGCTGACAGCTCAAAGCCTGGAGCCTGCTTCAGATTCCTTGTCTCCTTCTCTTTATGCCCTACCCCCACTTGTGCTCTGTCTCTCTGTCTCTCAAAAATGAATAAATGCTAAATTTTTTTGAAAATTCAAAAAAATAATATATTAATACATAATTATAATATACAATAATTTGCTGAAAATTAAATTATAAAATTAAATTATAAAAATATGGAATAAGTGAGGGGATTTTAAAGAAAAGCCCAGGGTTTTTTGTAGTATTAGGAAAAAGACAGAGATAATGATTACATTTGCACTTTGCTAGCAAAATATAAAGTTATTTGCTTTTGTCAGAATAACTTATGTTAAATGCTGCTACAGAGAAACACAGTAGTATTAGTGCCTTAAGAATGAGAACTTATCTCTAATGCGTGCAAAGTCTAATGGGAGTCAGGCAGTTCTACCTCTTCGATCTAGGTCTGCATATGCCGTACAATGTTACTGCAGCAGGGAAAGTACACTGGCCTTTAATTGTTTCATCTTAGAAGAAACTAATTATTTGTCACCATTCATCAGCTATTGCTTTCAAATGGCTCCAGTCTAACTACAAAGCTGGCTGAAAGTTAGAAAAACACAAAAGACATTTTGTGAGTTATAAAGTTCTTTTAAATAAATATTAACTAAAAACTAGGAATAAAATGCTCAGCATCCAAAGTGATGGAGGATAAATTAATTAATTAATCCAACATTAGGAAGAGAAATGGAACAAAGTTAATTATCTTATATTACATTAACAAAGAAAATTATGATAAATTGAAGGTACAAAATAAGGTTGTAGAACTTAAACTCTGAACATGTCAGAGAAGCCAATAAATTTAAATTCATTAAATTATCTCATCAGTAAACACAGAATCTTATTAAAAATATCAATCTGTTAGCTTCTTGCAAGGAATATACCTAAAATATAATGATAGAAAGGTTGAAATAAGAGTATAAAACTAATCAAATAGAATTAATATAACTATTAATATCAGAAGATTAGAATGTAAAATTAAAACAATAAAGCATAAACTGAAGGTTGCTGGATGTAGGTGGGGTGATGAGCTAAAGGGTGATGGACATTAAGGAGGCCCTTGGAATGAGCACTGGGTATTGCATGTAAGTGATAAATCATTAATTCTACTCCTGAAATTTTATTACACTACATGTTAACTAACTTGGATTTAAGTAAAAAAGTAAAATTAGGATTTAAAAATAATATTTGCCATCAGAAAATAAAACAATAAAGCAAAGATTGGTATATATAATGGTAATAAGACAGTGTAACATAAGTATGTAATAATAATGACCTGATACATAGTAAAATAGCATCAAGATTTGTGTAATAGGACTTCAGAGAACTATAAGCCAAAATGATAAATCCAAAGGTATGAGTGAAATTATAAAATATATTTCTCACAATATATTTTAGAAATATATCTAAATATACATGACAAAGAAAATACTGAGTAAGGAAATAGAAACTAGTTTAAAGACACAGAAATCTCCAGGAATGCAAAACAAATTATTTGAGAACCAGATTGCTGGGAAAGGCCCATAAACAGAGAAAAAATAAATAAATTTAAAAAAAAATAACAACTATAGACTTATACACTGAAGTAATTAAAAAAGGGAAAACAATGCAGGATACTTTTATAATTTAAGTTAATATTATGCTTAGCAATTTTGGAAACTTACATGTTATAGACAACACCAAAAAAGTATGTAAATTGACAAATGGACATTGAAAACTGAAAGTAATCATTAAGGAAAATAAAATTTTCAAAAATATTCTCCATAAATATTCTCCAGTGATATACACTTGACTTTTAATAAGCAAGCATGGAAAAAATTATCTTTACTTACAAACAAAATATAATAAAGCCTCCCCCTTTTTTACTAAATAAACTTAATACAAAAATTAGACAAGGTTAGAAACAAAGAAAATTGTGGGGCAGTCTTAATTTTAAATATGAAATGCTAAATAGCATATTAGACTATTAAAACTGGCAAACTATATAAAAACAACAACAAAATAATAGTAGTGAAAAGTAGGATTATCTTTAGTAATGGTAGGGTAGTTTAGAATTAGAAGCATACAATGTGTGATTCTCCTTGATAAGAAATTAAATAGAAAAACAAATAATCATGTCAATAGAAGCAGAAAAAAATTTAAATGGTCTATTATGTAGTAAATGCTTACAAAATTTATAACAGATCTAATTAATACAAGATATCTATGAAAAACCTATAAGAAACAAAAACTTAATTTTAAAAAATGAGATATGTTTTCATTAATTTATGAAACAATATAAAATTGCTTTATATTCATCTTCTAGTTTATGTATTAGGACATGTGCCAAAAGTAGAGGGTGGGACCTCTCTCACCCTATCTGTCCTGGGGACACAGAAGTTGATGTTTGAGGTTATAAGGAGACTATGACTTTAAAAAGAAATGAGAAACATGGAGATGTGAATCATGATAAAAATAACAGCGAATGACTAAAGGAAATCAAGAGAAAAATATAAAAAATAGAAACAAACAGGAGATCCAAATATTGGATAAATCTGTTTAAACAAATAGAGGAGGGACACCTGGGTGGCTTAGTTAAGCGTCCGACTTTCACTTAGGTCATGATCTTGGGGTTCTTGGGTTCGAGCCCCAGGCGGGCTCTGTGCTGACTGCCAGCTCAGAGCCTGGAGCCTGTTTCAGAGTCTGTGACTCCCTCTCTCTCTGACCCTCCCCTGCTCACGCTGCCTCTCTCTCTCTCTCCTAGAAATAAAAACAATAAATAAAATAAATACAGCTTAAAAAAAAAGAAATAGAGGAGATAAGAAAGAATTTTACCAGAAATTGAAATATATATATATATATATAAAGAATTGAATGGAAATTCTGAAAATGAAAAATAATATAATTGAAGTAGGTAAAGCAGAAAATAACTGGTTCATATGGAAATTGGTGGACAAATCTAATTTAATTGTATTTTAATTTAGACAGAGCCTGGAGAAGAGAATAGCAGCAATGATCAAAGGAAAACTAGCTGAGAAATTACGGAAACCCAGAAATTTTCAGATCAGCCATGGATGGGGATAGGAATACATAAAATCTATAAAGAGCAGTAATAAAACTAAAATCTTCATTTTCAACAAAAAGTTTGGAAACCAAAAGCCAATTTAATTACTTCTTGAAAGTGCTGAAATAATAGTGAACACATAATTTTATAATCAGCCAAACTATCTTTTAAAAATAAAGGTAAACAGATTTCCAATACAAACAAAACTTGAATTCAGAGACAAAAATCCTGTGCTAAAACAAAAAACAAAAAAATCTTAAGGGTATGCAGGCAAAATAAAACTACATATAAAACCATGGTTATGCAAGAAAATACATACACATATGAAAAGGGCAAATATGAGGGTAAATATAAAATTTTATGTTTTTTTAAATATGTCATCTAATTGGGATATATATCAATAAAATATTGAATCCACATGAGCAGGTAAAGATATGTGGGGAAGTACAGAATTGTCTAGGTAAATGCAACACTATGTATTTAAGGTAGTCTATAATAAATTCAATATGAATGTTATCTCTCTGTTAATGAAAAGTACAAAGAAAGATATTGACTAACAGCCTCAGAAAGGAGAAACAAATAACAGTAATAGCTGATTAACCAAAACCAAAACAAGGAAGGATAAAGTAAAGGAAATAGATAACAAATGGAACAACTAGAAAATAAGTAGCAGGTTGATAGATTTAATGTTGTTCAAGCAGAAAATAAGTCATGCATATGGAATTGGTGGATGTATCTAATTGTATTTCAGTTTAGATAGAGGCTGGGGGAATAGAACAGCAGTAATATTTGCAATAGTGTTAAGTGGAAATGTAACAAATATCAATGTAAAAGACAAAAGTTGATGGACATGTTTAAAAAAATCTATACTACCAATAAGAGCCACATTGTCGAAATGAGGATGGAGAAAACTGAAAAGAAAGGAATATAAAATGATATATAATGTTAGTATTTATTTTAAAAATCTTGTAGTCTTTAATGCAAGCATTATCAGCAATGAAAAGGATTGTTTATGATGTAAGAAGCAATCAGTATATTAAGACAATATATCAATCCAAAATATTTATGAGTGACAAAAACAGAAAGACCTACAGGTAGAATAACACTCATAAAAATGGTTGGAGGTTTTACAATAACTTCCTCAGATTCTACTAGGACACATAGACATGAAAGAATAGGGATATTGATGGTTTGAAACTTATGTGTAATAAACTTAACCTAATTTAAATATAAGGAACACTAAACCCAATATTTGCAGAATTCATATTATTTTTAATGCTACATGGAATATTTACCAAAACTGGTCATCTAAAGCCATAAAGATTCAACAAATTTTAACGCACCTGGGTGGCTCAGTTTGTTAAACATCTGACTCTTGATTTCAGCCCAGGTCATGATCTTGCAGTTTGTGAGAACGATCCCCACATCCAGCTGTGTGCTGACAATGCTGAACCTACTTGGGACTCTCTCTCTGTCTCTCTCTCTCTGTCTCTCTCTCTCTGTCCCTACTCCACTCACACTCTGTCTCTCAAAATAAAAAAATAAACTTAAAAGAATAGATTCAACAAATTTTAAAGATTGAAGTCATACAGAATATATCCCAGAATTCAGTCAGAAAATGAAAATCACTAAACCTTCAACTGGTTAGAAGTATGTTAACACTCTTCTGAATAACTGAGTCAATGAAGAAGTAAAATGAAAATTAGAATAAAAAAAGAAATTTAAGTATAGTTTCAGTGAAAGATGACAATAAAATGTATCAAAATTGTATCATGACAGTTTAATGTACTTAGAAAGTAATTTACAACTATAAGTAATTTTCAGTAAAAAGGGCTAAAAAATCAATGACAATATTTCAATTTTAAAATGAGAAAAGAGATTATAAATTAATCTCCAAGAAATAGAAGGAAATAATAAACATAAAAGTGGAAATTAAAAAGGAGAAAAAATATATGTTCTGTAAAAATCCTAAGTAAACTATTTATTTGATAAAATTAATGAATTCATAAACCTATTGCAAGACAAATCAAGAAAAATATAAAACACAAATTAGTGATACCAGAAATGAAAATGAATAGATCATTATAGATTCCCACATGTTTAAAAGTTAAGATACATTTTTAAATTTCTCTCTCCCAGAAATACTGAGGTAAACAAATAAAATTGTACATATTTATAATGTACAAACATGATGGCTTGACATACATATTTTAAAATAATAAACACTATCAAGTTAGTTAACTCACCTATCACCTCAAATAGTTACCTTTAAGTGTGTTTGTGCTGAGAACACTTGAGACTTAATCATTGCAAATTTCAAATATACAATACTATCTTAACTATAGTCATCACGTTGTATATTATACATTAGACCCCCCAAACGTGTTCCTCTTATGAGTAAGTTTGTATTCTTAGACCATTATCTGCCCATTTCCCTCCTCCATCATTCTATACTCCTACTTCTGAGTTCAACTTTTTTTCTTTTCTTTTTTTAGATTCCATATGTGAGATCATTCAGTATTTATGTTTCTGTATGGTTCATTTCAATTAACATAATGCCCTAAACAAGTTTTGTCCAAAAAAGGACAATTCAGATAAATAGGCAAGTTCCTTGTAAAGTACAACTCATCAAATTATATATAGAAGAAACAGAAAAATTATTAGAACTATACCTATTAAATAAAAATACTGATCTTAGGCAAATTCTTCCTAGAGAACATATATAGAAGGATGTTATACTTAACAAAATATTTATGAGGGCATTATAGCATTAATTTAAACAGTTAACAAGGACATTAAAAAAGGAAATGATAGGTAAAAGACTTGGGTGAATAAAGGCACAAAACACTTAAACCACATAAAGGATAATACATAACAACCAAGGGAGATATATTTCACAAATGCAGGTATGATATAACATGTAAAAAACTATTGAAGTAAAAAAAAAAAACTATTGAAGTAATTCATTACATTTGTAGAATAAAGTAGGCAGAAACAGAAGCAGGAAAGCATTCAATAGAATTTAATAGCTCTTTATGATTAAAGTGTCCACAAACTACTAAAAACTTAACAGTTTTGTAAAGTCTTGAGTAATGTCTTTTTATGTCTTCCACCCATTTTTGACTGGATTATTTGGTTTTTAGGTGTTGAGTTTGACAAGGTCTTTATAGATTTTGGATACTAACCCTTTATCTACTATGCCGTTTGCAAATATCTTCTTTCCTCCTTCTTATGTCAAATGCAGATAACCCATTCCATATGTTACCTTTTATTTTTATTGATTGTTTCCTTTTCTGTGCAGAAGATTTTTATGTTGATAGGGTCCCAATAGTTCATTTGTGATTTTGTTTCCCTGCCTTTGAAGACATATCTAGTAGGAGTTTGCTATGGCTGGGGTCAAAGAGGTTGATGCCTGTATTCTCCTCTAGGATTTTGATGGTATCTGGTCTCACATTTAGGTCTTTCATCCATTTTGAATTTGTTTTTGTGTATAGTGTAAGACAGTGGTCCAGTTTCATTCTTCTGAATGTTGCTGTCCAGTTTTCCCAACACCATTTGTTGAAGAAACTGTCTTTTTTCCATTGGATATTCTTTGCTGCTTTGTTGAATATTAGTTGACCTTATAGTTGTGGGTCCATTTCTGGGCTCTCTATTCTGTTCCATTGATTTGTATGTCTGTTTTTGTGCTAGTACCATGTTGTCTTGATGATTGCAGCTTTGTAATACAGCTTGAAGTCTGGAATTGTGATGCCTCCTGGTTTGTTTTCCTTTTTCACCAATACTTTGTCTGTTCAGAGTCTTTTAAGGTTCCATACAAATTTTAGACTTGTTTGTTCTAGATCTGTGAAGAATGCTGATATTATTTTGATAGGGATTGCATTGAGTCTGTAGTTTGTTTTAGGTAATATAGACATTTTAACTTTTTTTTTTTCCCCCCTAATCCATGGATATGGAATGTTTTTCCATTTCTTTGTGTCTTCTTCAGTTTATTTCATAAGTGTTTTATAGTTTCAGAGTACAGATCTTTTATCTCTTTGGTTAATTTTATTCCTGGGTATCTTAAAGTTTTTGGTACAGCTGTGCATGGGATCAATTCCTTGATTTCTATTTCTGCTGCTTCAGTATTGGTGTATATAAATGCAACAGATTTCTGTATACTTACTTTATATCCTGTGACTTTGCTGAATTCATGTTTCAATTCTAGCAATTTTTTGATGGACTCTTTGGGTTTTCTACACACAGTATCACATCATTTAAGAAAAGTGACAGTTTGACATCTTCCTTGTCTCTTTTGTTTCTGTTTCTTGTCTCACTTCTGAGGCTAGGATTTCCAGTACTATGTTGAACAACAGTGGTAATAGTAGGCATCCCTATCATGTTCCTGACTGTAGGGGGAAAACTCTCAGTTTTTCTCCATTGAGGATATTAGTTGTGAGTCTTTCACATATGGCCTTTATGATGTCGAGATATATTCCTTCTATCCCTATTTTTGAGGAAAGGATGCTATATTTTGTCACGTGCTTTTACTCTAACTATTGAAAAAATCAAATGGTTCTCATCCTTTCTTTTATTAATGTGGTGTATCACGTTGACTGATTTGTGGATATTGAACCAGCCCTGCAACCCAGGAATGAATCCCACTCGATCATTGTTATTCAGTCTTTTAATGTACTGTTGGATTTGATCTGCTAGTACCTTGATGAAAATTTTTGCATCAGTGTTCATTAGTGATATTGCTCTGTAATTCTTTTTAGTGAGGTCTTTGGTTTTGGAGTCAAGGTAATGCTGGCCTCATAGAATGAGTTTGGAAGTTGTCCTTCCATTTCTATTTTCTAGAACAGTTTCAGAATAATAACTATTAACTTTCTCTTAAATATTTGGTAGCATTCCCCTGCAAAACCATTTGGCACTGGACTTTTGTTTGTTGGGAGACTTTTGATTACTGATTAAATTTCTTTGCTGGTTATGGGTCTGTTCAAAATTTTTATATCTTCCTGTTTCAGTTTTGGTAGTTTCTTTGTTTCTAGGAATTTATCCATTTCTTCTGGATTGCTCAATTTGTTGGCATATAATTGCTTATAATATTCTCTTACAGTTGTTTGCAGTTCTGTGATATTGTTTGTGAGCTTTCCTCTTTCATTCATGATTTAACTTATTTGGGTCTTTTTTTTTTTCTTTTTAATAGGTCTGGCTATGGATTTATCAATTTTATTAATTCTTTCAAGGAATCAGATCCTAGTTCTGTTGATTTGTTCTACTGTGTTTTTTTTTTTTTATATCTGTATCATTTATTTCTTCTTTACTCTTTATTAGTCCCTTCATCTGCTGGTTTTAGACTTTATTTTCTGTTCTTTTACTAGCTCCTTTAGGTGTAAGCTTAGGTTGTATATTTGAGACTTTTCTTGCCTCTTGAGCTACACCTGTATTGTTATATATTTCCCTCTTCTTACCACATTTGCTGCATCCCAAAGGTTTGGGACTGTAGTGATTTCATTTTTATCTGCTTCATCTTTTTTTTTTTTTTAATTTCTTCTTTAATTTTCTGATCAACCCATCTATTCTTTAGTAGAATGCTCTTTAACCTCCTTGCATTCGTAGTCTTTCAAATTTTTTCTTGCTGTTAACCAAGTTTCATGGCATTTTTTTTCCTGAAAATATGCATGGTATGAGCTCAGTCTTTTTGTACTGGTTGAGGCATTTTTTTGTGACCCAGTATGTGATTGATTCTGGAGAATGTTCTGTGCTCTTGAGAAGAATGTGTATACTCCTGCTTTAGGATGAAATGCTCTGAATATATCTTTTAAGTCCATCTGTCCCAGTGTGTCATTCAAAGCCATCGTTTCTTTATTAATCCTCTGCTTAGATGATCTGTCCATTGCTGTAAGTGGGGTATTATTATCAGTATGTTTATTTAATTTTATTATCAATTGATTTATATATTTGGCTGTTTCTCATTGGAGGCATAAATATTTCCAGTTGGTAGATCTTATTGCATGGACCTGTTTATTATGACACAATGCCCTTCTTCATCTCTAACTTAATACACTCTTAGATTTAAAATCTAGTTTGTCTGATACAAGTATGACCACTCCAACTTTTTTTTGATAACCATTAGCATGATAAATTGTTTTCCATTCCCTCACTTTCAAGCTGGATATATCTTTGGGTCTTAAAGTAGTCTCTTATAAGCAGCATATTGATGGGTCTTGTTTGTTTGCTTTTTTGTTTTTTTATATTCATTGTGACACTCTATGTCTTTTGATTGGAGCACTTAGTCCGTTTACATTCAGAGTAATTATTGATAGATAAGAATTTAGTACTATTGTATTACCTGCAAACTTGCTGTTTCTGTATTTTGTCTCTGTTCCTTTCTAGTCTTTGTTGCTTTAGGTCTCTCTTTCCCTGCCAAGGGTCCCTTTTAATATTTCTTGCAGAGCTTGTTTAGTGTTCACAAACCCCTTTAGTATTTGCTTGTCTTGGAAACACTTTATCTCTCTTGTTCTGAATAACAACCTTGCTGGATAAATTATCCTTGCTTGCATATTTTTCCACATTTAGCACATTGAATATATCATGCACTCCCTTCTACTCTGCCAAAAGGAGACATGTCTGCCAATAGCCTTATGTGTCTACCATTGTAATTTAAGGACCTTTTATCTCTAGTTGCCTTCAGGATTCTCCTTTTGTCTTTGTACTTTGCAAGTTTCACTATGATATGTCTTTGTGTTGACCTGTTTTTGTTGATTTTGAGGGGAGTTCTCTGTGCCTCTTGGACTTGAATGGCTATTTCCTTCCCCAGATTAGGGAAATTGTCAGCTGTAATTTGTTCAGATAAACCTTCTGTTCCATTTTCCTGCTCTTATTCTTCTGGACTCCTCTGATATGGATATTATTTCACTTTATTGAATTGCTAAGTTCCCTAAGTTTATATTCCATGATCAATAGTTTTCCTTCCCTCTTTTCAGTTTCATTATTTTCCATTATTTTATCTTCTATATCACCTATCTGTTCCTCTGTTTCTTCCATCCGTATTGTGATTACATCCTGTTGACTTTGTATTTGAGTTATAGCCTTCTTTTTATTTGGGCCTAATTTTTATGTCTTTTATTTCTGCAGCCAGGGTTTTTCTGTTGTCCTCTACATTTCTTTCAAGCACAGGTAGTATTTTTATGACTGTTGTTGTAAGTTTTGTTCACATATATCACTTTTATCTGTTTGAGTAAGTCCTTGGCTGTGACTTCTCCTTGATCTTTCTTTGTCATTTTGTCTAGCTTTCTGCCGTTTGCATGTTATGAAACCTTGTTATGTTCCTGCTACTGAGAACAATGCTATATTAAGAAGAGGTCATACACTGTCAAGGCTTGGGAAAACTTAGCAAATTTTTTGAAAGTAAGGGAAAAATATGAATCACAGCAGTTCCATCTAATATCAATGACATACAAATGTGCAATTGGGAAAACGAAAAGACAATAACACAATAGTTTACATATGAAGCAATTTTTACACATGATTGATCAGAATATAAATTGGTACATTTCCTTTATTATTTTATTGTTTCCTCTTTATTGGGATATAATTGACAAATGAAATCATAAGATATTTAAATTATACATCATGGTGATTTGCTACATGTATACATTGTGAAAGGATTCTCCCTACCAATTTAAAGAACATATCCATCACCTTACATATGTATCTGTTTATTATTTTTATTATATCATTATTATTAATGAGAACATTTAAGTTCTACCTCAGTAACAAGTTTCAATTACATAACAGAGTGCTGTAAACTATAGCCAGCATGTTTCACATTAGATCCTTAGACCTTATTCATGTTATAACTAGGAGTTTGTACCATTTTACCAAATTCTCCCTATTTGCTCTATTCCCCAAATCCTGGAAACTACTTTTTAGTCCCTGATTTTATGAGTTTGACTTTAAAAATATATAGTTCAAAGTAAAAGATGGTTACCAGAGGGAAGGTAGGTGAGGGATTGGGTGAAATAGGTAATGAATAAGAGTACACTTACACTGATGAGCACTAATATATAGAAATATTGGATCACTATATTGTATATTTGAAACTAATATAACACTGTATGTTAACTACATTGAAAGAAAAGAAAAGACAAGAAAATGCCAGGAAAAAGAAAAGATAAAAAAACACAATGACAAATGGTGAATTCTACTAAATATAACAATGTGTAACAATCTCACTGATGAACTGTAGATTGAAAGAAGCCAGGCTTGGGGCGCCTGGGTGGCTGAGTCAGTTAAGCGTCTGACTTTCACTTAGGTCATGATCTCACGGTTGGTGGGTTTGAGCCCCGCGTCGGGCTCTGTGCTGACTACCAGCTCAGAGCCTGGAGCCTATTTCAGAGTCTGTATCTCCCTCTCTCTCTGACCCTCCCCTGCGCATGCTCTCTCTGTCTCTCTCTCTCTCTCCTAGAAATAAATAAAAAAAAAATATTAAAAAAAAGAAAAAAGAAAGAAAGAAGCCAGGCTCTAAGGAGTATATTATGTGCAAGTCTATTTTTATTTTGTTCAGTAGTAGGTAAAAACATATATGATTATTTTCAGTGACAGTACATACTGAGAGGGGCAAAATGTAGGCTCTATGTTCTCTTGATCTTCTTGAGTTCCAAATATTTATATATTCATTTATATAAAATTATCAAGATACCAAGTAAGATTTATGAAATGCATACAAGTTAAGCTCAATAAACATGATGAAAAAGGATCAACTTGAAGAGCGAGGGCAAGATGGCGGAGAAGTAAGGAGCTCCGTACTTGCACTCGCGCCCATANGATCAACTTACGATATGCTTGCATAACAGTGGTTGATAAAAATATGTGGAAGAGAACAGAAAGGTGCTTTTCAGACTTTAAACAAAAATTACGTGTTATTTAGGAATAATTTAACAAAAATATATTGAAGTGTATAAAAAATAATAGAGGATATTTCGGAAACAGTTGTTTGTCATCCAATAGCCTTACAAATTAATTTCCAAGGTATCTTAGTTTTATATTATCTTACACCCATTGGAGTGGCATAACTCAAATATAATTTCTCAATGTTAATGAACATTTAGAGAGTCTAAAATCCCGTGTACATTTTATGAGCCTTTAAATATGTTTAGTCACATTGGAGAGTAAATCAGAAATTTTGTTACTTTACTTATTTAAAGATTTTTTTTAAACATTTATTTGGTTTAGAGGGAGAGAGAGAGCATGGGAGGGGCAGAGGGAGAGAGGGAGACACAGAATTTGAAGCAGGCTCCAGGCTCCAAGCTATCAGCACAGAGTGTGATGCAGGGCTTGAATCCATGAACCACAAGATCATGACCTGAGCCAAAGTTGGATGCTTAACCGACTCAGGCACGCTTTGAGTATTTAAAAATATATATATATGATAGAATCCAGAAATTAAAATTCTAAATGTATTGCCTTGAGCAATTTTGGTAAATCCAGCTAAGAGAAATGTAAAATGTGTGCTCCTAGTGACCTTATTTAAAATAGTAAATTTCGGGAGTATCTGGGTGGCTCAGTCAATTAACTGTCTAACATGATTTCCACTCAGGTCATATTCTCACAGTTTGTGAGATGGAGCCCTCCCTCAGTTTTTGCACTGACAGCGTGGAGCCTGTTGGGGATTCTCTCTCTCCCTTTCTCTCTCCGCCCTGCCCCCATTCACATGTGCTCACTGGCTATTTCTCTCTCTCTCTCAAAATAGGCAAATTAACATTAAAACAAAGTAAAACTTGAAAACATATACCAAATCCACCCATAGAGAAATGAATAAATAAAATGTAGGGCATTATCAATTGAATATTATATAGCAGATGAAATCCATGGGCCAGACCTATATGTATCATTATGAATAGTCTGAAATTAATAAGTTTATATAAAAGTATGTTAAAGTCACTTCTACTGTTATAATGCATATCATACCATATAATGCACAGCATCACATAAATCAGAAATAAAATATATAAAACAGAGGAAACATTATCTCCCACATCACAATAATTACCTGAAATTTTAAAGAGTAATAAAGAACAAAGATATAGAGAAACCACTAGCAACACTATTTTTAAATGTAAAGCATAACCCAAATATAGCACCTTGAATTGGTTGCAGGTATATTTAATTATAATCCCATATTATAATAAATATCTTTGTGGAATCTGTGACATCTCTCGGCAGAGATGTAGAAGTAATACAAAACTGGAAGCTTACAAAATATCCATATTTGTTAGAAAATATGCCTATGTATTTGTGAAGGCAGTATACTGAATATGAGTATCACATGCATTCTGGTGATTTGAAAGAAAAATATAAAATGTGTCTTCATCTTAGTGTTTTTGTGAACTTTCTTATCTATATTATACACATATTACATAATCCAGAAATAACAGTTCTATGCATTTATCCTGAAGAATTTCTAGTGCATATACAGAAGAGATATTTAAATGTTGTACTCATGGTAACATTGTTTAATATAGGGAAATATTGCAAGTGTGTTCAATAGGTTTTAATGGCAAAATCCCTTAATTGTAGAATGGATGGAAAAGTATTTTTAAAGGTTACGTTTAGCTCATATTTAATCCTATTAATCATTGTTATCTCCATTTTTTATTTACATACATGAGAACTCATACCATGTGGTACATAGTTCTATGAATCTTTATAAATGTACACATTAGTGTATCCAAAACCATAGTCAAGATACAGAACATTTCTATCACCTCAAAAATATTCTTCCTACTGCCGCATGGTGGCATCTTTCTCACTCCCCTCCCCAAACCTGGCAACTACTGTTTTGTCTGCCCCTAAAATTTTGCCTTTTTCAAAATGTCTTATAAATGGAAAGGTAGAGTGTGTAGTCTTTGGATCCAGCTTCTTTTACTAAGAAAATGAATTTGAGAGTGAGCAATGTTGTTGTATGATTCAGTAGTTCATTTTTATTGTTGATCACTATTTCATTGTGTAGATTTGTTTACTCATTCATCTGTTGAAAAACATCTTGATGGTTGCCAGTTTTGAGTGATTATAAATAAAACTGTTGTAAACATTTTTGAGGTAACAAGGTTGAAGTCTGTAGTCATAATTGTGGATTTGTCTTTCTCCTTTCAATTCTGTCAGTTTTGCTTTTTTATTTTTAATCTCTATTGTCCTTTTTAACGTTTATTTTTTTTTGGGAGAGAGACAGACAGAGAGTGAGTGGGTTAGAGGCAGAGAGAGAGGAGAAGACACAGAACTTGAAGCAAGTTCTAGGCTCTGAGCTGTCAGCATAGAGCCTGATGAGGGGCTTGAACTCATGACCCAGGAGATCATGACCTGAGACGAAGTCAGACACTTAACTGACTGAACCACCCAGGTGCCCCTTGAATCTCTATTATTAAATGCATACACATTTTGAAATGATTCATCTTCTTTATTATTATATACTGTTCTTTTTTAACCATGGTAATAATTCTTTTCCCAAGTCTACTTTGATAAAGTTATAGATACTCCCACTTTCTTTTGGTTAATGTTTGTGTGGTATAATTTTTTCAACCTTTTACTTTAACCAACCAATGCCTTTATATTTCGTTTGGGTTTCTTATATACAATATCTATTTGGATCTTGCTTTTTCTTTCCATTTTTTTTTCTTTTTTCACTTTATTTTTTAGAGTACTTTTAAGTTTAAGGCAAATTTGAGTGGAAAGTACAGCCATTTTTCATAAGCTCCCTCCTTCCACATGTGCACAGCCTCCAGAACCTACTTTTTCATATGGTCTGACATTCTCTTTATTTTCATTGATAATGTTAGACTGTTTACATTTAATATGATTATTAATATGGTTGAATTAAAATCCATCTCTGTTTTGTGTTGGTTACTTTCTGTTATGTCTCTCATACATGTATATTTTTGTGGCTCATAAAAATGTAACTTACATTTTATTATATTTCTTATTTGATTATTAAAATACCATGAAATTGAACACCTCTAATTTCCTATAACTTTATAGAAAAACATATTTTTACCAATCTCCAGCAATACTTTTAATGTTATTTTAAATGGTAAATTTATTTTAATTTGTACCATATTATTTTCTATTTACTGTTTCATCCACTTTTATATAGAGCAGTAAATAAAGTACTTATGAATAACGTAGCTTTTTATTCTGCATTATTAAGAAAGAAAATACTAAATATGGCTTACATTTTTAAAATAATTTTTTAAGCTTCTTTATTTAGTTTGAGAGAGACATAGAGATCGTGAGCGAGGGAGGAGTAGAGAAAGAGAGAGAGAATTCCAAGCAAGATTTGCAGAGTCAGCACAGAGGCCCACATGGGGCTCAAGCTCATGAAAACCTGAGATCATAACCTGAGCCAAAATCAAGAGTTGTATGATTAACTGACTGAGCCACCTGGATGCCCTGAAAGATGGCTTTAAATGTTTATAATTAAGTTTGGATTGAGTACTACATGATTTTAAATAATAACTGAGAAGGATATAGAGTTTGATTTCCTGTTTTGATGCTTAGCTTTTATAAGGGGACTGAAAATCATATTGGTTCCATAATATTTAGTTAATATTTTAAGACATAATAAACTCTTATCTGAAATTCTCTGTTTACTTTAGAGAATAGAGATTAAATCATCTTATTTCACTTCATAATGTAGTTACTCTGACTTGTAATTGTGGTAGTAGTGTAGCCTTTGCCAACTTTTTACTTTTTGCTATGTTGTTATTAATACTACCTTTAACCTGACATTTATTTGTAAATATCTTTCATAGCTTCTGTTCCTTAGGTTGGAAACTAAGTTAGTTAAAACTAGAAGATATTATCCCTAATTCAGTTTAAATTGTCAAACATAAACCCTTATAAATCATAATATGGTGAAAGCCATTGAAGCAGTGATGGCCTCATTATGAAAATTTCTGCACTGTGAACTTTGACTCTATCCTGCTGATATACTTCATTTACATGAAAATTTGTAAGATTTGATGTATAGCCTGAGCAGGAAGTGGGAGGGGAATCCATATATTAAATATTAGCATCACTAATATTTATTATTTAAGATAAAAAGTGAACAGAAGTAGAAATTATAAAATATCTGCTTAGTATAACAATAAATCATGTTGAGACTCCACTAGAGTGTATACATTAATCTTGAGGAACCATTGGCTTCAAGATAGCGACATAAAAGTAAGGCAACAATTAACCACATGCTAAGAAGCATATTTTCCTAGTTTTTGCATTGCCTAATGTAACCCTGATGTATAAAATTTCCCCTAAGTCCCCAGATCTGTCTCTAAGCCTGATATATAACAACTCCATGTAGTTCTTGCTTGTTTTGACAGTGACCTATATTCCCAGTATGGTTCCTGGGTAGATTCTCAATGGTGCATAACTGTAGATGCATTCTCACTGTGTACAAGGTGTGTGAGAATTAAAAAACAACAGCTATAACCTTTGTGTTAAAAACAAAAAACACAGTGACAAGGAAATAAAGTTATATAATAATGATCTTGGTATCTGATTCAAACCACCAACTATTGTATGAGGGTCATAAGCCTCTTTCATGATACTTCCCAACTGTCCATGGTATAGTCCATGGTTGCAGACAGGGTATGTCTAATGAATGCCTTGGGAAATAGTCTCAATTATCACATAACACTAGCTATTTCCTCCTCTCCACTCAGATGACTTATAATGTTCGGGTCAAGTCTTCCACTACCTGAAAAGGTGCATGAGAGCAACTCATCAGTTATTAAGAGTAGCCTCAAATTCATTCAAACCACAATTTGCTATTTTACTCTTATACCATTTTATAATATTTTATTACTATATTCAGATATATTTTTAGCATTTTATAATCAATGTTTCTTGCATAAAATGGAATTTCCATGAAACTTAATTTATTAGTTTAATATGTATTATGTATTTAATTTATTAATTATTAATTAAAATGAAATTTTCATTTTGGAGGAATAATTTTTATTTAGTCAATCAATCAATACATATTTATTGATTTTTTAAGTAGTGCTCAGCATTATTCATAGGATTCACATGTAAAGGAATTGTAAGAGTCGATTTATTTCCAGTGATTGGCATATAATTGTGGATTCAGGAAAAATACACAAGAAATTATTGATGCCAAAATAAAATGTGACACAGGAAATCAAATGAAAAACTGTCCTTGATATACTATCATTTTGCATACTGAAGAATGTGGCTATCACTTCAATTGAAAAAGGAACTTTTAAGGTAACCCTTTATGTATGTCACTTCATTCCAATGTCTCCACACACTCAATGTTGCCTTAGAACAAACACACTCAATTGTAATATATAAGTTTTGTAATTAATTTGAGTCAGGAATGGTTTTCTTTTCCTTTGCTGACAATATTTTCTTGAGAACTTAAGCTCTTCAAAGACACAAAATATAATTTCTATTTTTTTTGTCGGTTCTCTCAATATCTGGAAACTGCTGGAAAAAGACCTCATTAAGGATTGCTTTAATGAAAACTAATGGATAGTGCAATGCTCTTCATTACTTGAGGAGACCCTAGCTTATGGTGGCCTTCTGCTTCTATAACTCACTTCATGTTGAAGGTAAGGCAAAAAAAATTGTGATTTCAAAGATTTCAAAAGTGAATTTTATAAACTTCTTTTTGGGAAAAAAACTGGGCAAATAAAAAATGCCTCTTATAATCCTATCACACTTTTTGATTCTATGATTCTATGATTATCTACTTAACAATTGATATCAGAAATACTTCTTTTCTCACTTGCCATAGCTTCTTCCTTGCATTCTCTTGCTTTAGGCTATTATTTATTAACTTAGCAACTGCATTATTTACATAACTGAAAAACATGGCTGAAGATGTTATGCAGCCTCACATTTACCATCTTTTCTGCTGATTAAGTGAAATAGTTTGGTTAATAATTTCAACTACTCAGGAAGTTCAGACTTTGAATTAAAAGTAAATCTGGGTAAGTTATGACTGAAGCCTTTCTGATTTCTTTTTAGTTTGACCTGCAGTAGTTTTTGCCATAGATGTTAAGAATTAACAATAGAACTCAACTTTTAATTGAATTATTAGTAAAGGGTTTTCTTAAAAGATTTTATGTATTTTACGATTTGGATCTAGATGTAGTCAAAAGGAAAAAAGGAAGTAATCAGCAATACCTCAAGATGTTGTATCAAATGAGTTGGTTAAGAAAATACAAATAGCTCAAACTTGACAGTAGCATTTAGAATATGAAACACAAACAATTTAAGCTTTGGATTTCATTGGAATATAGTATTTGTCTTTTTTAAAGTACTTCTCTCTCTACAAAATCTGCTTCTGAAAACCTTTTTGGCCAAGTAATACTGTATCGTTTTTACTGGCAAACATATTTGTTTGTACTTGTTCTCAAATAGTTTCCTACTAAGTTTTCTCATTTCAACTGTCTTTCACCTAATTTTTAATGTCTTTTATCAACAATTTTTATTTCTTTTTTTAAAGGTTACTTATTCGTTTCGAGAAAGAGAGAGAGCCGGTGGGGGGGAGGGGGGAGGGAGAGATTATCCCAAGCAGGTTTCATGCTGTCTGCACAGAGCCTGACGCAAGGCTCGATTCCACAATTGTGACATTATGACCTGAGCCCATATCAAGAGTCAGACACTCAGCCTATTAAGGTACCCAGGTGCCCCAATTCTTTATTTCTGATGGTTTATAGAGCATGGATTCACAATTCATTTCAGAATGAGTGAAATAATATAAAAACCTTTGAAGTAGGTGTATTTACCTGCTTCCAATTTTGTTGAATCATGTTTTTATTTGAAACCTTTAGAAGAATGTTAACTTAGCATTATAAAAAAATTAACTGGTAAAACTATAAAGAAAACACAGATCTACTCACTTTGTCCTAAAAGTACAATCATGAAACCAGTGCATTTCAAAGACCTAGCTGCTTCCTTTTGTGATGTCTCCTGAGATCAGAGAATAAAAAAAAAAATCCTCCATAAATATGTATCAAGTGCACCTGTTTGACTTATACATTATGCAGAAACATTAAGAAAATAGAGCTCTGTGTAACCTTGCAATAAAAAATAGACCAACTGAAAAAATAAATCTTTTCCAAATGAAGTAATATGAAGCATTTTAGTCTTTCATGAAAAGTGAAAAATCATACAATTCTTGCAATTTGGCATTTAAATATACTTAAATCATTAAGAAGTTACCTTCACCTTATTTCTTAAACATTTAGTTCTCTCCCTTAATTTTTTCTACAAGACAGTTTACAGAGGGAACTTTTTAATTTTGACAGGATATAGATTCAAATTGTGCCATCAAGATGTAGTTCTAGAGGAGCACCCGGGTGGCTCAGTCAGTTAAGCGTTGGACTTTGACTCAGGTCATGATCTCACAGTTTGTGCGTTTGAACCCCACATCACACTCTGTGCTGACAGCCTGGAGCCTGGAGCTTGTTTCAGATTCTGTGTCTCCCTTTCTCTCTGCCCCTCCCCTGTTAGTTCTCAGTATCTCTCTCTGTCTCCTCTCTTTCTCTCTTTCTCCCTATCTCTCAAAAGTAAATAAACATTACAAATAACATTTTAAAGATGTAGTTTTAGCATCTTCTATATAATGTAAGTGAAATAACTCTCTTCTCAAGAAGTGAACAGTCCCTCCTAGGGACTGGGAAACAGTAAATCTAAACTTTTGAGTCCCTCACTTACATAGCACTGTTGATACCCAGGGAGGTGCTTCACAATGGGTTCTAAGGACAGTATATTTTGTTGCAATTGAGAAATGAGTCAGCTTTATTTTTTATTTTAAAAAAATTTAATGTTTGTTTATTTTTGAGAGAGAGAGACAGAGTATGATCAGGAGAGGGGCAGAGAGAGAGGGAGACACAGAATCTAAAGCAGGCTCCAGGCTCTGAGCTGTCAGCACAGACCCAATCACGGGGCTAGAAGTACATACTGTGCGATCATAACCTGAGTCGAAGTCTGACACTTAACTGACTGAGCCACCCAGTTGCCCCAAGAAATTAGTTGGCTTTTAAAGTGTGTAATTGTTTTGATATTTTTGTCATTCAAAATAAAGATATCCTTTTGTTCCTAATATTGTATTTATAATTTGTATTTTTATATAATAAACACCCACAAAATTGTAAAATGTTTTATGCCCTACAAAGCCTGGATCAGTCCCTTGTTCCTTGCCTAGGGCTTGGTCTTGTCATCTGCAGTTGAGTGTCAGGATATATGGTTGGTAACTTGGGCTCCTTATCTCAGATTCAGCAGTTTTATAGTACTGCTGCCTATGAATATCAAGTCCACTAGCAGGACAAGCAATTGCACTCAAACCAGAGAGCAGGGGATAAGAACCATAGGACTCTCTTCTAAATGTTACATCAGCAATCCCAGTGTATTTCATTTGCTTATATACTGATTTGCTTATATATTTATATATTTTGAGAACATCCAGGAGTTAAGAAGTTTTTGAAAGAGATTTATAATACATAATATAAAGAAATTCAGAATGAGGTTCTGTTGTTTTTATTTTTCTCTTTTTTTTATGTGTTAAACTTGAACCCAGAAGTAGAAATGGTTCTAAGAACTGACTCTATCGAAAAAGTAGCAAGTAAAGAGACCATATAAAAAGGGAACAGGTTAATTTTCACAGAACACATTGGCATTTTCACTATTAATACCCCTGAATTTTAAGGTTTTTTTCTTATATGGTTGACGAGAAATATCTACCTTAAAAAAAAGTTAACTATGAAAGAATTACATAAACATTTTTCATTTTCCCCTACTTTTATAGAGAGATTGTAGCAGATATATTTTCCCCAAGGTACTCAGCAATAAAGTCTGGCACTAAAAAGCAGAGTAGGCTAAATATGGATGAATGTGAAATGCCCTACTTATTTTCTATAGACTTGATTGATTGAGCTCATTTCGGGGGTGTCTTTTCTATTGACCAGAAACTTGGCTCATTAGCCCAATTCACAAAGTGACCTTTTAAAGAAAGAGTTTCCAATATGCTTGTTCATGTTCCATGTCACTAAGAATAGTGCTATTTAAAACTAAATACAATAATTTTGGATCATGTACAGCAGGTATCATTTTAAATATAATACATGGGATTTCGATTTTAGGCACTGTTTATAAGCCACTTGTCCTTACATTATTCTAGATTTGAATCAAAGATAGCAAATTGCATGCAGGGATTTCTTTCACATACCAATTCAATAGTCACATTTAAACTCAAATATTCTCTGTATTTTTACTTTTGACTGAAGTCATAATAGCATACTAGTATTTTCTTGAATTAAGTTCTGCATGTTAACTTTTCTATAGGACGTTCACATATTAGTCTAAGTCTTCATTTTGCTCTGCAGTTAACACAAACATCCATTTAACACACTATGCTTAATTTCCCATTGAGTTTTGACTTATATTCAAAAGAAAAATGGTTAAAGAACACTCATCTTAGTTCAGGTTGAAAAATAATTGAGTCTATATCATTGAAAATTTTAATATAAAGGAATTTAAAAATGATAGAAGAATATGAGTATTTGATATTATCACAGATGACCGCATTTGTTGGTGAATTACTTTCATAAATAAAATTAGGACTTTCAGAGAGCAATTTTATGATTCTCATAAATGCTTGGAAAAGTGTGGGCTAAACATGTAGTTGTTTGTATGCATTATGCCCATACAGTGGCATTTTGTAAGGCTGGACATAATAGATGGTTAAGATTAGGCTCTGGATTCAGATCCTCTAAGGTCAAATCTTGCCTCTCGTATTACTAGTTATGTGACACTGAAGAAATTATTCAAGAGAAATGTGCTTCAGTTCTTCCTCCCTAAAATGGACATCATTATAGAACCTGTTCCATAGATGTGTATTAGAATAGTGCCTGCCAGAGAGTGTTTAATAAACGATGCTGCTCTAGTTTTGTTGTTGTTACTTCATCATGTTAAGCACACTCTCCCACTTACCCAAGCATTCTGTCAAAGAGAACTATGAATCATTACTTTTTGAAATTCTATTTTAATCATTCAGAATTATTTAGGTATCATCCATAGAAATAATTCTGAATTTATGTGATTTAAAATTGATTATAATTAAAAATATAGTTTTTATTATAGTATAAAATACCAATAAGATATAAAAATGGAGAGGTCTAATTTACATTTTATTTGAAAAAAGATAATAACTTTATGTCAAAAATGATGAAGCTTAACATTTGTTTCTTTTTATTTTTTATTTACATTTATATTCTATTATTTTCATTCTTATTATTAGTGTTTTGTCTTTTGAAATGTGGGAAGAAGTCAAATATTAACAAGTTACAAGCTGTATTGAGGAGTGCTGTATATAATACCCATTTAATATTTTCTTACATTTTAATGTATCTTTATAACTAATGCAATAATTAACATTCTTAATGCAGTAAAGTATCTGAAGAATCTGATCCATGCACTTTCTGTTAAACACTAGTTAGATATTTTGGTAAGTGTAAAGTGTTATATAAAAAATAAGATTTTCAGGACTTTTGTGTATCAAATTCACATCTTCAATAGCTACATTATGGTCTTTGAGACTCCAATGCCAGGACATTTCCACTTTTGATATTTCACTTTTCTAAAAACAGAAATGAGTGGACTTCTGAAACCAAAATTTGAAATATTCAGAATTACCACTCTCTTCCTCACAGGATATTTAACAAACACATAGATGCAATATGTCCTTGTCCTCTGTACTATGTTTCCCAAGATCCAGAGAGCATGTGTCACCTACTTCCCACCTACAGTTCATAATTAAGACCTATACCTTTATTATGTCTTAGATCTAGGTATTAATTTTTCCCTAGGAAATTTTTGAGATTTATTTTGTGGTACAACTAACTCATCTCCAATTATTCCTTCTGCTATTCCTCCTTTTACTTCAAGATCAGAAGAAGTTATGGCTTTCTTTCCTCTCAATAAACCCCAACCTTTTTCCTATATATAGTAATTCCATCTTTGACTTGTTGAATAGCAAGCCCAGGACCTTAGTACCTTTCCATTAAGACAAAAGCCCTACCTTTCTCAATCTCCAACCCCTGAAATACCCAGAATGCTGAAAATGAGTTTAGAGCCCTAATCTTTTCTTCCAGTGTTGCAAACTCTACCCTGTTTCTTTTTGAGTATCTAAGTGTTGTTTGTTTAGAGACTCCAAATTATTAAGTTCCACCTGTATACAATTTGTACCCTGTTCCTTCGACCTGATTGGTATAGGGATTATTCATCATATTCGCCTCCGACCATATTCTTCCACTTGTCAATGTGTGTATCTAATAAGAGTTTCTAATACTTGCTGATCACTTATGTACTAGCCACTGTTTTGGTGTTTTGTGCATATTAACTTGTTTAATCCTCACAACAATCCTAGTGGTATACAGTCAATTCCCTAATGTTATTGTATGAACAAATGTAGTCACGGAAACTAAGGTACAATGTCCATAGTCACATTGTAGAGGTTAGTTTTGAACCCAGGTATCTGACCACAGGATCCATCGGTTTGCTATGCATTATACTTTCTGATCTCTTTTCCTGCTTCTATTTTTCTTTCCATCTGGCTTCTGTTACTATCCCTAGCTTGCAGCTCCCTTTTGATAATGCACATTTTTCAAGATGCTAGAGATATATTTGAAATGGAAGTCTATCTTGCCCTTAAGCCAGTGCCTCTGTTTTCCTATCTGGGGGGGAGAAGCCTTTCATCAGTTTTCACATTGCTAATATACGTCAATGTCAAAGTACACAATAAACAGTACTGGACATTATTAAGCCATATCTATGTGCTTTATCTTTACTCCTTTTTTATTAAATTCCAGAAAAAATTGTAAATTCCAAAAAAGTTTTAAGGAATTTTTTAAAATTATACATCAATAAATGATGAGCACACATTTGCCTATGAAGCCAAATCCTCCAATTATGATTTATAAATACTACTTTCTGAGACATCCCTGGGCACAAGATACCATTGCAGGGATCTTTCTTGTTTTTGGAGAAGACATTATCCTGTTTCTGAGATTCCAAAGGTGGGAAGTATTTGACCAATATCTCTGTTATATTTCTCTACAGAAAAGATGGCAAAACAAATCAGTGTCCGTTACTCATGTGATGTAAACAAAGGATTGCTATTAGGAAAACTAAGTTGGTTCTTTAGAAACTTTATGTCCAGAAGTTATTGGAGATAGCAAGAGATGAAATATAAGTTTCTTGGGACTATAAGAAAGGATACCAGTGTGGAGGATAAAATCCCTGAGTTACTGTATCTAGTCTTCCGTTGACAGAATGATTCTCTCTAATATTGTGAAAGTTGTTTAACCACTGTGAAATGAGGCAGTAGGGCTAAATCAATTCAGAAAGCTTTTCCAGCACAAAATTGTATATTCATGATAACATAAATAGCAGAGGAATATCCTAATTATAGCATTTAGTCAAAAGTGGTCTGCCCTTTGGCAGGATAAATGTTGACTATTCATATGATTTCCTACTTATACATGCTTTGGGAATGTCTCCAATTAAAATTTTCCATGTTGGTATTTAAGCATCTTTGCTAATTATATTATTTTAAACTAAGAAACATGTACTCTTCAGAATATTTTATATTTTCAATTTAATCTCTTGCTTGTTAATTGGATTTTCAGATTAAATACTTTCTAGCTTTAGGAGTCATTCATCAGATGCAGGGACACATTAGGTAAGAGGGAAGATGGAGTTTGTAATTTTTACTTTTGATTTCTTCTTTTAGCCCCTCAAGAAAGACTCTGGAAGACCATACTCTTGCTAATCTGTAAAGCAAGGGTCAGTTTCTGCGTCATTGGTGATAGCAATGAGTGATATACTTGACAAAAGTTAGGAAGCTTTTAGAACCATTTGATAGCAATGGCCACTGAAGATACAAGTGGTTTTCCACTATTTTTTTTTTTTTCTGGAAACAGAGTAGCAACATCTTTGCTCAAGAATTTCCATCTCACTAGAAGGCCTTTGCCCTATTTTGACTGTCAATATTTTACTCATTCTCAGAAACTCAGGATAAATGATATTATTTCTCCCAAAACTTCTAGCTAACTGGAATTAAAATCTTTCTTGTGGGGTAATAAACAAAACAAAACAAAACAAACAAACAAACAAAAACCCCAGGAGTAAATAAACAAACAAAATCTGAGATATAAGAGCCATTTAATTATAACCCTGCCAGAAGTTATCCTGTAATATCCTGATTTATTCTTATCTAAATTTTTGTCTTATTTCTCCAACTTGTCAGTAGATTAGGATCTAAAGCTGGAATCATACACTGTTGAATTCTATATAATCACAATACGTAGAGAAGTTTAATTAACATGGTAGACACTATTCAATATTGGTAGAACTGGACTGAAATGATTAAGGGAATGGAGACACTGAGATAACAGACACTTTAATTCAATATTTGTGTCCCTCCCTACCTGGGTTAGACACTTTGACTGATTGAAGTTTGAATTTTCTGGCAAAAGATTTTGCTGTACTGCTCCTTTCAAAAGTTTTGTACTCTATTTTGGTTCATCTTCTACCTATAGAATCTAGAGAAGCTACTTGTTGTGCCAGATATCTCACTGCTTTTCAATTAACGGTTGACAGTCAGATAAACAAAGTATACTGATTTTACTTACAACAAATCACTGCTCTGCTTGTTCCAAGAATTTACAATTAAGTGGTGGAGGTGTGTTAGAAGAGTAAGAACTAATACAGATGAAATTTGCAATTGTTTCAGTGATTATTATGTTAAAGTTATCAAAATAAGCTATGGAGACCATTACCTAAGTTTGTGTTGTGGATTGCACTACATTAAGAAAATACATATATAGGAAAGAACAATTTCCAATGCAGGGAAAATAGAAAAGCTATTTGGAATTCCGAATGAAATGAAAGGGGTGTTGGTTATGTTATAAGAGAATATGAAGCTATTGGAGCTTAGCCTTAAATAATAGGTAAGAATTACATTATTAGCTTTGGAGAGTATAAGTTGATATATCCATTTTAGGCAAAGACAAACTGCATATGAACGTGTTTAAAATCTGTTGGTTGAATCACTTTTAACATACACAGATTTAAAACCACCACATTATGGGGCGCCTGGGTGACTCAGTTGGTTAAGCATCTGACTTTGGCTCAGATCATGATCTCACGGTTCATGGGTTTGAGCCCCACATCGGTCTCTGTGCTGACAGCTCAGAGCCTGGAGCCTGCTTCGGATTCTGTGTCTCCCTCTCTGTCTGCCCCTCCCCATCTCATGCTCTGTCTCTGTTTCTCAAAAATAAATAAATATCAAAACCACCACATTACAACTACTTCTGTGAGGAAAGCATATGTCAAAACTGAAGAGAATTTGAGAAAAGAGAGTGATACAAGCTGGGTTAGTTGAGTATGAAAAGATCCCATCCATAAATGGTACATACCTTCGATAAAGACACATTGGTATTACTGAAGCAAAATGATATTCAGCAGTCTGTGGCTGAGTGGACACCCAGCTCCATCTATCTCCATAGAGATACAGACATGTTGCACTGATTAACTGAGCAGAATATCATATTTCCATGATATAGATCCTCTAAAAGTATACTCTCAAGTTCAGGGATTTATGCAGCATTTAATTCTAAATGGCCCATTCAGAAGTAGAAAAAACAAATAAATGTAAATTTAACCAAGAAATTTAACCATGGTAACTGTGAAAAATCACCAAGAAGCTAATACTCTTAAATTCTGCAATGTTGTTACCAATATTCGATATTGAGAAAAGACTATAGAGGTATATTAATAAAATTGAAATGATCTAAGAATACAAGGCTAGGTGAAATATGTAGATAAACTTAGAGTAGAACAAAAATGTCAGCTTTATTGATTGAGGGTTAAACTTTTTGTAGTAAGAAAACCACAATTGATGTAAAAAATTTGCTTTTGGTGTTTATGAGGCTGTGTACAGTTGCTATATAGGTAAGATGGTCTTACATTTATCTATCAAATAAGGCTCACAAATCAAAAGCCAGATACAACTCCAAGGCCATTTTTTGACACCCTATTCTTCTAACTCTTAATTTGGCACAAAATCAGTAGTTATAACTTTGGGATTAATTTGCAAATGATGTAATCATCCTCCAGTAATATTAAGGCAAAGACTTGTGGGACATTATGTACTTTAATTATATTTTCATAAATTTAACCTACTGAAAACCTATTTAAATTGGGAGATAACATCTAATGTCAGGAATTAGATTCTTAAGTATTAGATTAGTTACGTAGCCACTTGATGAAAAGTGCCAATAAACTGTATTTTGGGATTGCTTTAAATTTTCAAGTTTAAATACATTTTTTAAATAGATAACTTCTAAACACACAATGATATCCTTTTACATCCACTGATAGAAACAACATCCACATCTATTTCAAAAAACAGAAACACAATGCTTTGTTTATTTGTTCAGCATAACATGGTCATGTTTTAAGCAGGAATTTTATTTGGAACTTTCTTGACATGTTTGCTTTCTAATATATTATAGAACTTTCCTGTTACATATGCATTATTTAAAACATCCTTGTCTACTCAGAAAAATGTAGTAATATCTTAAGGCTCTTAATTTTCTTCAGAATGGAATGATCAGACATGATGCCCTATGTAAACTTTTATCATTACCCATAACAAATATAAATAAATTATACTATTCCACCAGTCTCTCTGCATGAACGTTGGCATTTTATTTTCGAAAACTATCTAAATATTTTAAATATTTTAGTTTTTTTAAAAATATTTTTATTTATTTCTAGGAGAGAGAGAGAGACAGCGTGAGCAGGGGAGGGTCAGAGAGAGAGGAAGATACAGACTCTGAAATAGGCTCCAAGCTCTGAGCTGGCAGTCAGCACAGAGCCCGACGCGGGGCTCGAACCCACGAACCGTGAGATCATGACCTAAGCGAAAGTCGGACACTTAACCGACTAAGCCACCCAGGCGCCCCTCTTTTAGTTTTTTTTAACATATTTTTTGAGGGAGACAGTGCAAGCAGGGGAGGGATGGAGATAGAAGGAGAGACAGATCCAAAGACAGGCTCCAGGCTCTAAGCTAGCTATCAGCACAGAACCTGACATGGGACTTGAACCCACGAACCGCAAGATTATGACCTGAGCCCAACTCAGATGCTCAACTGACTGAGCCACCCACGCACCCCTAAATTTATACCTCTAAATGGAACTTGTAATACCGTTCAAACCAAATGACCCTGATGATTTGCTGATTTTTTTTTAACCTAAATGCCTGGCACGTGGTAGGTACAAACTGCATGTTAGCTTCTCTTCCCTCTTTGTATTTTATACATGTTCCAGAATGTAAGAGCACTTACTTAAAAAGTTACATCCCCAAGAATGTCACTTTTTAATATGGCAGCTTTTAAATTTTAGGAGGCACATGATACTTTGAGAAAATCTTTGCTGATGGTTTTTATGTTCTTTGAACATAAAGCTTTTCAGTATTTAGATCATTTTCTATCCAGTATCTTTAGTAAGGATTTGTAGTTCTATCTTGAAGTATCCTTGGTAGGCAAGGGGAGAAGGAATGAGAATCAAGGAGTAGAGTTTAAAATTGGGTTGAGAGTGAGATGAAAGAGTTCCCAGGTTGGGGAAGGATTATATTTCTAGTAAGATCTAGATCTGGGAAGATGGGCTGGGGACATTTGATTCTGTTGACAGCTTACTTAGAAGGGATGTGATGCTTCCCATGTTTCATTAGCTAGTATGCCTGTACTGAAAAATAATATTGGTCATGGCTTCAATACATTTTTTCTTATTTAAATTAATGTCCCGTTTAATCATGTTTGAATGAACATGATTTTAGGATCTATCTTCAGAAGTATATTATGGATACATTGTTTTACTGTTGTTAGCAATAGGTTTCTTCTAATATCGACATAACTCTTTACCATTTTCTTCCTTAGATGATGATGGTTCTAGGCATGAGAAGAATGGTTGTGAGGCTTATCAGAAAAATCATTATTGATCACATATTAGGTACCAGATACTGTATTAGGTGCTAATATCATTTATGACAATACCCCTGTGCAGCCATTTATTCTTTATGAGTAAGACATAAAACATAGATAAAATATTTTGAAATGCTTGTTGTACTAGGGGTTTCTGTTGTTACTGCACTTCACAATCTATGCATCAGGGAGGATTTTCTCAAGAAGAGAGACATTTGAGTCAGGTTTTGAAGGGGGAAAAGTATATTCAGAAGAATGTGTAAGGACAAGAGAGAGGCAAAGGGAGTGGCTTTGGCAACGAAAGGGGAAGAAAGATCATCATGTGTTTGTGAACCTGCAAGTGATTCAGTTTACGTAGAATTCAGAGTTTCAACAGGGGCATGAAAAGAGATGATATTAAAGGGAAAAAAATTTTCCTCTCTTCTTCTTCTTTCTTCCTTTCAGTATCATTCTGCAGATTAATAAACACCCCAACCAAATACTAGTTTGAATCAAAGAATCAGCTCTGATCCTTATCTTTATGGGGTCATAGAATGCCCTAAGAATCTTATTAATGCAATTGCTTGTCATTTTTGTTCTCTACTTTCTTGCTCTTTCACCTAAATGTGATTTATATACAGAAAAGTAATTGAAAATTGCCCAGTCTTTGTCAACTTAGAAAAGAGTTTATTCTCCATTTTATGAGATATTTGCAGCTGATCAAGTTTTTTCTATTAGCAAGTTCTCAAACCACTTTCCTGTAGATGGGATTAGGTCTGTTCTGTAACAATGCACACTGAATTTCTCATTTGCCCTTAAGCTCCTTGGCCCACTGACACTCCACTTTAAGTTTAATCAGACAGAAAAATCACAAAAGCCCCAGTCTCAAGTGACCACTTTGACCTTTTTTTCCCTGAAATCATGAAGAGAAGAAATTTCCCTATTTTGTACAGCCAGTGTGTGATTCTCCACACACCTATGTACGATGTTTGTTTCAAATCCAGGATGACCTAGGTTAATGGCATCTTTGTCAGTGGGAGAACCAGCACTATGCTTTGCAGCTACTATACACAATCATTTCTAGTAGCTGTCTCCCTGAGGGTATAATTTTCATCAGGGATTTTTTGAAGAGAGGCAAAAAAGGTATGAGAAAGACTCAGAGAGTTTACTAGGGCTTGACTAAATAAGGAATTGGATTTAGCTCACTTCTTAAAGCCATGGTTCTTGAGCAGCAAGTGTTCTTAAAACAAGGAGTCAGGCTTCCCTTCTAACTGGGCCCTGGAAACCACATGCATCCTGCACTTCACTCACCCCTTGTTTTTGTGGCTGGGCTTTCCAATTAATGATATAGCATCCATACAGATATGTTGAATTTTTAAATGGTAATGGGAAATCTAGTGTACTTTGGGGCTTATTATTCTTATATTTCAGCTTTATTGAAGGATAATTGATACATAAAATTATAAGATATTTAAAGTGTAAAATCATAGTGATCATAGTGATTTGATATATGTACACATTGTGAAAGGACTTCCACCATCTAGTTAATTAAAATATCCATCACCTCACTTATATATATATTTTTTGTGAGAATATTTAAATTCTAATCTCTTAGAAAATTTTAATTACAGAACATAGTGTTGTCAATTCTAGTCACCGTGTTTTACATTAGAACCTCAGATCCACTCACTGTATACCTAAAAGCTTGTACCCTGCTAAGAAACTATGCCCTTCCCCCCATCCACCAGCAAGCAACCACTTTTTTACTCTCTAATTCTGAGTTTGACCACATTTAGTATTTTATTCCATATTAAAGTGATACCACACGATAGTTGTCTTTTTTAATGTGGCTTATTTCACTTAGCAGAATGTCCTTAAGGGCCATCCATCTTGTCATAAATGACAGAATTTCCTTCTTTTTCATGGTTGAATAATATTGCACATATGCCCTTTTATTACATATTCATCCATTGATGGACACTTAGATATTTCCATATTTTGGCTATTGTGAATGATGTTGCAATGAATATGGGAGTGCAAATATTTCTTCAATTATCCTGTTTGTATTTCATCTAAGTATATACTCAGAAGTGAGATTGTTAGATCATACAGTAGTTCTATTTTTTTTATTGTTGGAGGAACTTCCAAATTGTTTTCTATTGTAGGTACACCAGTTTATATTCCTACCAACAGTGTGCCAAGGTTCCCTTTCTCCACGTCTTTTCCAACACTTATCTCTCACTTTAAAAAAATAAAAACAAACAAACAAAAAAACATTCTAACAGTTGTGAGGTGATAGCTCTTTGTGGTTTTGGCCTCCATTTCCCTGTAACTAGTGATTTTGAGCACCTTTTCATCTACCTGTTGGCCGTTTGCATGTCTTCTTTGGAAAAATGTCCTCTACCCATTTTAAAATCAGATTGTTTGTCTATTTCCTATTGAGTTGTATGAATTCTTTATATGCTTTGGATATATCAAGTGTATGATTTGGAAATATTTTCTCCCATTCAGTAAGTTGTCTTTTCATTTTGTTAATCATTTCCTTTGCTGTGAGAAGCTTTTTAGTTTGATGTAGTTCCACTCATTTACTTTTGCTTTGTTGCCTTTGTTTTTGCTGTCAATAAAAAAAACATGCACACCAAGAAACAGAAAACAAAACAAAAAATCATTACCAAATCAAGATAAAAGCTAATCAAGTATTTACGATGCAATAAAGTATAAAAATAAAATAAGTTTACCTGGGAAAAAGTAATTTTAAAAGAGATGATGATTTATCATCACAACAGATAGAAGACATGCTTTATAAATGTGTGGTTGAAGACCCTGAAGTAAATGTGAAATGAAATCAGCATTAACTGGGATAACAAGGAGATATGATTAAATTGTGATCGTGACTAAAAAAACTTAAATCTAATACCTATAAATATTTTTAAACAGAACTAGAATTAACTTTAAGAAATTTTTAGCAACTTCCATAAGAAAAGTGTACCTCAATCTGGAATGAGTGGTCCATTTAGGAAGTTTATAGCTATCAGAACGATGGCTGCTTTGAGCTATCATGTTTTGAAATACCTCAGAGATTGGCATCATTCCTCTGATTTAAAGCATATCAAACAAAATTTCAATCGCATTAGGTCACCCCATAGAATTTCTGTGTGTGTAGACAATTATAACCAGCCCCATCAGCAATAATTATTTCTCATGATGAATTAATATTTGAAATTCACTTGTATATTACTCATCTGTATAAATGAAAGTAAGTCTCAAAATGTTATAACACACTGAGAAAAGCTTAGTCAGTTAAGTGTCCGACTTTCGCTTAGGTCATGATCTCGCAGTTCGTGGGTTCGAGCCCCGCTTCGGGCTCTGTGCTGACTGCCAGCTCAGAGCCTGGAGCTGTTTCAGAGTCTGTGTCTCCCTCTCTTTCTGACCCTCCCCTGCTCACGCTGTCTCTCTCTCTCTCTCCTAGAAATAAAAAATAATAATAATCATAATGCTAAAGACAAGGCCAAGCATGTCTTCAACACAAAGTATTATCAACCTATTGGCTCTCTTTAGACAGTTTTTTCAGGTTGTACCTCCTAGCTGCATGGCATGGCTCTTCAAATACAAAAACAATGATCAGGAAAGGTGGGAGAAAAAGAATGCAGGAAAGAGGGGATTTAGGAGAGAAAATAACTATGTTGTGTACACATTTCAATTTGTGAGCAATGCCTCTATCTTGTCACAATTAAAGTGAGTAGAACTTAAATAGTTTTCTTTGCAAGCTGTTATTCAGGAAGGCAGCCAGTCTGCTTTTTTTGGGTAAACTTGAACTTCTTTTGTCTGATTTTAAGCAGTGTGTGCACATGTGTGGAATAGCGTATATGTGCTAGTATGTGTGTATGTTTGCATGTGTGTTTAAGTATATTTTTATGATCAAACCTTTTGTATAATAGCTTATAAATAGCATATTATGAGATGCTCCCTTTTTGGGTTCCAAAAAAACCAAAAGAACAAAAAAATACACATTTTCTTGTTCAAAAAGAATTTAGCTTGTTTCTATATAAATACATATACATATATATTTTTAAATTTTTTAATGTTTATTTTTGAGAGAGGGAGCATGAGTAGTAGAGGGGCAGATAGAGGGAAACAGAAGAACTGAAGCAGGCTCTGCATTGTCAGCACAAAGCCTGACATAGGGCTCCAACCCACAAACCATGGGATCACAACATAAGCTAAAGTCAGATGCTCAACGAACTGAGCCACCCAGGCACTCCTAAATATTTTTTAAATAAAAGATTAAAATAAAAGTGTTATCACTGATTACAGATAATGTGTGTCCTTGTGAAGAAATACAGAATTGCCCAAGGACTCATTTTTACTTCACAACTTGCCTAGAAAAGCTCTCCTAATACCCATAAATATATTTTCTAAATATGGACAATAATCTTAAATTGATTATTTTGTTCCTCTGGGGAACCTGATAGCTCTCTTTTGCTCAACCATCTACAGACATGGTGAGATGAAATAGTGGTTCTGGAGATGGAAGTGGGGATTCATTAGAAGAAGGAGAATGGAAAGTATTGGCTCTTCATGTAGTCCAGTGTTATGGGATTAAGGTCAAAGTTCAAGTTAATATCAGTTTGGTTTAACGGTCTTTGGAGAGTGATAACAAGAGTGCTTCAGAGAGGCATATATTTCAGAACACAGTGTTCTACCTCAGTTATTCTTTTATCTGGTCCATAAAAGATTCTGTGTTTATGACTCTGTGTGTACAAATATCCTCTCATGTATTCTGAAGAGCCTGAATGTCAGTAGTAATTCATTCCCAAACCACAATCTTAATGGTCAGTCTGTTGAGATGAATCTCAATAGAAAAGATGCACAAAGAAACAATGGCTCATGAGAGGTTAGCAGACTTAAAATTATGGCATGTTTTTAGTTTACTGTATAAGATTTAGAGTTGAGTTCTAAGTTAAATAAAGAGACACTTAGAGGCTTTAATATTTTAACCTAAAATACATTACTTCTGGTCAAAATACTTTATCTCTTTATCTTTTTTTTCTTTTTTCATCTCTACAATATAAAAAAAAAAACTTCTAAAATTAGTTTCAGCTTGAAAATTATTTAATTTTATGAATGCTAAATGAACATCCTATTAGAATCCATAAGGTTTTGATCTTAATTACTAGGAATCCTAACTGGACAAATAAATAAATATGTACATATGAAACAACCCTATAGGTTTTCAATTCATAGGACACATTGTAAAATTTAAGATGTCCTAGATACCTGTGACTCTTGGAATCACCTGTAAATGAATCCTGCTTTTTAAAAAAAAAAAATGTTAGTTACAGGAAATTGTTAAACGATGTGTAGAACCTACTGGTTTATAAGTGTACATTTTTGGTAGCCTGTTCCATTTATTCAGTTTTATTGTTGCCTTTAAACTGTGTACCCACTTGGTAACATTGTGTATGGACTAGACCCACTTCAAAAAATGACCTCCAGAAGTTACTAGCTTTTCATGAATATAGTTCTAAATTACATGTCTAGTCTGTTCTACATACAAAATTCTATTTTGTCTCATGCCCCATTACAGATTGCCTTTCTTAGAATAAAGTGGGCTTCTCTACAAACACAGTGCAAATGTTGTATATGGTCAGTGTGCCTCTGTCTTCTTTGTACTACAATGGTGGACAGTCCAATAAGTAGTGTACCTGTGAGCCATTGTTAGCACAGTGACAGCATAACAATGATTATGATGGGAGCGGATGATGTGGTATGTCCGTTTATTGTGCCTGTAACTTCTTTTCTGAGTTGTGATGCTACATCATTAAATTTAAAAAAATAATAAAAGACTTTATACTAAACAGAGGAAATAACATATTGTTAGGGTTTTTTTTGATAAACCATAGAATATATGGATAATTTCTAAATTGCAGTGCAATATAATAATGAAAACAAATATCTCAAGAGTTTAACATAAATTTTTAAATTTTTTTAATGTTTATTTCTGAGAGAGAGGGAGAGAGAGAGAAAGAGAGTGAAGTCAGGGGAGGGGCAGAGAGAGAGGGAGACACAGGATCTGAGGCAGGCTCCAGGCTTTGAGCCATCAGCAGAGCCCTTTGTGGAAATCGAACACACAAAATGTGAGATCATGACCTGAGCCAAAGTCAGATGCTTAAACAACTGAGCCACCCAGTCTCCCTGACATAAACTCTTTTGATTTTATGGACATTTTTACAGTACTTAATTCCTTCAGTGTCTTTTATCTTATTTTCTATTTTCATTAGTGAACTTACCCAGAGTTTGGAAGGGAAGTAGTTGAATCTGGAAGTCTGCCTTTCCCTATTCCTTTTCTATACAGTCCCTACCATTTGTGAGAAGTTTCTGATTCCAGGATACTGCCTGGTACTGCTTGTTAGTGTGTAGTTCTACAGAGCATTGAGAGACTCTGCACATAACTATAATGCTTTTTCTAGGAATGTCTTCCAGAGAAAGAAGAGCAGTAACCAGTCACCTCTCTCACCCTTATTTCTTCTTTTCCCACATAAGAAGTTAAGAGCCAGGTTTTCTTTTCTCTTTTCTTCTCTTCTCTTTTCTTTTCTTCTTTTCTTTATGATTTCAGACTATCTTTTCTTTATGATTTCAGACTAGCTGGTCATAAGAGTTATGTTTTGAGTTTGAAGTTAGAGGTGATGGGAGACATTGCTTGCTTACTCATTTGGTGACACCTATTTAAACAAAGAGATCTGCAACTAGATTTTAGGCACTAGCTCAGATAATAAATAGTATCTTGATATTTGTATTTGTCATTGTTTGGTTATTTTTCTTTATGGACAATGCGTCCTTCAGTTTGAGATGCCATAAATGCAAAGGTATAAGCAGAAAAAATGAAAACTTAAAAATTTGAAGCATATATGTGAAGGAAAAAAATAGTCTCAGGAACCATATTGAGATTGGAGAAATCACTACTGCAAATTATTAAAAGTTATAAAAATACTATGAGATTGTACATTACTTTTCTCTGGTAAAAGAGGCAATAAATATATATGGATTGTCTACAAAATATGTGGAAATAGAGTGGTATGATTCAACTTTTTGATGAAATCTTTCTCTTAATTGATTTCATATTCACATGTTGTGAACCAGCTGGAGCAGATTAACTTGCATCTTGACAAAACTGGAGTTAATTTAATTTTTTTTAATTCTTTCCTGCATTTACTTGGAAGCATACTTTGCCTCCATTCCCTCACTACCTTCCAATAGGTCTTTGTTACACAAAATGTGTTCTATAAACTAGTAGCATTAGCATCACCAGAGAACAAGTTAGAAATGTTGAATCCAGGCCCCACCAAGGAGCTACTGAATCAGTTTGCATTTTGACATCACCCCAGGTTAACAAGTATTGCAATAAATAGTGATGCAATACTGCTATTTGCTAGCTATTTGCTATTTGTAATTGCTACTTGGCTGGCAATAGTAAATGTAGTTCTAACCACAAATAAAAGCCAATTAAGAAAAGGTAGAGAGATGAAAGTAGGGAGTCTTTTTGTTTGTTTTCCCCTTACTAATTTCCCCATGCTTTTAGTTCTTTCTTTTGACACATGACCTAAAGATGATGATGATGATGGTGATGAGGAAAAAGAAGGAGGAGGAAGTAGAGGATAGGGAGGAGCTTGGGGGAGAGCTTCTCTGGAGCAAGAGCTCTCCGTAGACTGACTAGATTCTAAGTCTAGGCCATAATTATCAGTGGGCTTTGGAGTAAATAAGATGTTTTCTGCCTTCAAAATACTGCTTAATGGGTCAAGTAGGAAATGAACTGATATTTCACATAAATTCAACTACAATGATTTAGTGATTGCATGTAAAACCAACTTAAATATCACAATAAGAATGTGTCTTTCATTTGTCCATGGAGAGACCTAGGATAATTCTGTGTAAAGAGGTTTCCTAATAGATTTCAGTGATTGGAAGTAAAATGACTTTGGATTAACCATTTATGGAAACACACAAATTAGTTGAGAATTTATCATAATATACCAAATATGAGGTAGTAAAATCAAGTTAGGAAAATAAAGAAAAAAGTAAAACTATAATATAGAAGTCTTAAATGCCATTTGCATGTAGGCATCAATGGGAAAAAAATAACTCTGACTTTATTTTGGAGCATTTAAACAATGAAGGTGTTTTTAAGAGAACTGGAGGAGACCAATGACGTTTTATATGGGAGACAATTTGTTCAGTCTTACTGGGCTATGAATGTGTCAATGGCTAAGGAGGTATAAATGTCCCATTAGACTGGAGTTAAGATACAATGATAAATATTAGGGAATTTAAGTATATAGAAGTTAAAGTGATTACTTGAAGTAGATTGGGATAATAATTGGTTTAGAGAGACAACAAATAGGAGAGGAAGGGGTATAAGTAGAAAGAATAGAAGCGAAGAAAAAGGAGGCAGGAAGTGAAGGAAAAAGAAGAAAATGGGGGGGAGGGGAAAGGGAAGAGGATGAACTATGAGAAGACCTAAGTAAAAGTGCTGATGAAATGAGGTGATACGAAAAAGAGGAAGTCAAGAAATAAAGCAACATTTCTTAGATTCTTTTGATAATTGGATCATTATCAAAGTAAAGTGTCACAGTAAACATTAGAAGAGAAAGATTTTTATGAAAATGAAGTGATTAAAAATATGGAGGCATCAAATTCTTACAGAATTAGGGATAGCACAGAGGAAGACCCAAGGGTTGTGGAGTTTGGTCATTTTAATCAGTTTTAATTTGAAGGAGAAGGATTTAGATGTGATGAGAGAATCAACTGTGATTATTTAGAAGAGGCAGGAAAAATGAACTTAGACTGGAAAAATAGGGTAAGCAAAGGAAGAGGGAAAACAGTACATGACATGTGAGGAACAGTGTGCTAAAGAAGTACAGTGAAAAGACAAGGATCTTTAAGACAAAATCCTTGTCTTCAGAAACCTTACATTCTAACATTATGGTAATGCAAGTCTCTACATTGCAGAACGAGTATATGATTAATACCAAGAAGTTTCAAACTACTTTCATTCCCTCTTCCCCTTCCCATACGTACTGCATAAATATAGACTCCATATGTATTGCTTGTATTATTATAGCAGACTTGTAGTTTCAAGAATGTTATTTTGAAGAAGGTTATATAGGATAGGAAATTTTGTGTTAAAATTTCATGAACTAAGTATTTATTCTCTTTGATGTTTCATAGCATCTCCAACTACAACTTCAATTGAATAGAATTTTAGTGCAGAAGTGTGATTAGTATAAACTCAACTAAACTGATTGCAAATAGGTAAAGAAGTTTTGAAACTCCTTTTGATTGTTATTTTAAAAGTGTTATAAATCAATGGTGATAATGGGGCGCCTGGGTGGCTTAGTCGGTTAAGCGTCCGACTTTCACTCAGGTCATGATCTCGCGGTTCGTGGGTTCGAGCCCCGCGTCGGGCTCTGTGCTGACTGCCAGCTCAGAGCCTGGAGCCTGTTTCAGTCTGTGACTCCCTCTCTCTCTGACCCTCCCCTGCTCACGATGTTTCTCTCTCTCTCTCCTAGAAATAAATAAAACATTAAAAAAATAAATAAATAAATAAATAAATAAATCAATGGTGATACTGATCATGGAAGTACATGAATAATAAGGTATCTCATGAATTTCATTTATAAAGGTTGTTTTAAAAATATTTATGCAGTTCTATTTATAATTTGGAAATTGTAGTGAAATGATAAGTATTATAACTTATAAACATTTTTAACATGGAAGTGTTTGATTTAGTAGAACCTCATTTATTTTTTGTGTGTCTTTTTAATATTATCCCCAACAGTCTTAGAAACCTCTTTTCATAGCTTCTTAATATTTCCCCTCTGGTTTTTCGTCTATTCCTTATTGGTTAGAGAAATATGTGAGATTTAATTTATGCCTTGACGTGCAGCAGACTTTTAACATGGGCTGTGTTCTTTGTGATGCTTCATCATCATCCCAACCCATGTCATAAAAATAGAGAATTATTTTGATACCATGCTTATTTATAACTGAAAGCTATCTGATTTGGCAGTATATTATACTTATTTGTTTTCTTTACTGTGTGTTTAATTTTCTTTTTTTGGCATGATAGTCCTACTTCAATTATGTTACTCTGCCTATTTCCATCTCTCATTACTGGTTTGGTTTATTTTACTTTATAACATATCACTATTCTTTCATGTACTTATTTACTGAACACATACTAAGTACTAGGAATGTTTTATAATAAGAATGTAATACTAAAAGAAATAAAAAAAGTTCAAATCTTTCCCCTTATGGAACTTATAGTATAGCAGAGAAGAGGAAGAATTAACAAATTAATGGTTTAAAATATTTATAAGTGGTGTGCATTACTCTAGAAGAAATACAAAACAAGGTAGGAGGAATTGGGAGTGGCAAATGAGAGGATTTGCAAATTTTGAGTAAGGTAATTAAGATAGGCTTTTCTGATATAATGACAGTTGAGCTTAATTAGGAAGTGAGTTTAATTAGGAAGTGAGATGGGGATTATATGGATAGGGGATTATATGGACCCAGGAAACAGAAAGTCCAAAGGCTCTGAGGCAGGAATTTGCTTGGCATTGAAAAGCAAAACAAAACAAAAACTGCAAGGAGGCAGTAACTACTCAAGCAAAGGAAATAGGAAAGGAAGTTGGAGAATTGCAGGACACAGGGAATGAAGATTTGAAAACAACTGTAAGAACTTTAAGTTAATGATCTGTGTCACATGGGAAGCCAGAGAAAGATTTGGGGCAGAGTGGCATCATCTAATCTATATCTTTAAGGAATCATGCTAGCTTCTCTTGAAAATGGTCTTGGGGCTATGTAGGAAGACCAATAATGTGGCTATTCGAAGGTATACTGGAAGAATAGCAATAATAACAAAATTAAGAATATTCTCCAAGATTAAGCTGTACAGATGACTCGTACCTAAAATTCTAAATGGTTTCTGTATTTTGAATTTAAGCAATACTTGGCTAGAAAGTACTACCTTGCTATAGTTGCTTAGAGCAGCTATTATTTCCACAAACATTTATTGGCAATATAAAATTTGCCACATATTATGCTGGGCACTAGAGATAAAACTGCAGGTAAAAGTTTCACTTTTTACTTCCTTGGATGATGTACTTTAACATAACAGACTAATTGCTTTTGAGATTCTCTTCATTGTTTTTCATATTTATTCTTTCCTGTTCACCTAGATGTCATACCCCTTTAAAAACGGATTGTGTATCCAATTATGTATGGATTTTCATTTATTCATATAGTAATTGAGAGCCTGTTCCATTTTCTGAACTATTTTTATGTTGCAGGTAAGTTGGGTGTTGCTGGCACTAAGTGAGTGTTCAGCATTCTTGCAAAGTTTGAGTATTGAGAGCAATAGAAAGCACAGAAGATTGCTAAAGGGTTGAGAGACTGTATCATAAGATGCAGTGGAGGAGCATGCAAATTATGCTCCCTGTGTTGGAGTTGCTGAACCTAATGGTTTTTGCTCATCATTTGCAAGCCTTCCTTATTCTCAGTGTACTTTAGTGACCTCCACTGTCAAGACAGGACAGTAATACTTGCTGACCTTTCAGGGATGGAAGAAACAGCAAAGGAAACATGCAAATGATTGCATACAAATGATCAGGGTGAGATTGGCTGAATATAAATGCTAACTAGAAAAGGATGCAATTCACTTCACACTGTAATTTCAATGCACAAGAAATAGTCAAACCATTGATTACCCCCTCATTCATGAAAAATAGATGGAAAGATCAACATTCACAACTATAACTGAATGTTTGTTCAAAACTCTTGTTACAGAAGGTCTTCTTTAGGAGACAAATGTTTATTTAAAAAATATCATTGTGAAGCAAATGGGAAGTGTGTATTACTATCTTGTAATTTCCTAGGAATAGAATATATAGGTGGATTTACATACCATTTGAAACAAACTCTTTTCCCCTGATCATTCAAACAGAAGGGAAAAAAAATCACTTGTAAAGAACGAAAGTCTTTAAATTTTTGTTTGTTATATACAACTGGAAAGGTCAGTATGAATTATAAAAGTCTATTCGAATTATAAATGTCAGCTAAAACTTTTAGCTGTATTTTCTTTTTACCTCAAAATTTCATCTTTAATATAAATGAGGTAATGGTTAGTTCTATTAATTTATATAAAAGTTCCCATTTCTTTGTAAGTTATTTTTAAATGTATTGTTATGGATGTTATCATTGATTTATACTCTTGTTCCTACATCATCTTTAAATAAAGTGGACTTGACTTTAAATAAACTGGATATCCATCCAGGATGGATACTGAGGGGATAAGAACAGGATGTAGATATGGGAAAAATATGGTATATTACTCTTCAACATTCTTATTTTGTTTCATACCGGATGGATTGAAGATATTTTCATTGTATTGATTCCTTCCTGTCTTCCTGTCTATTTGTCTCTGACAACACACACACCCACACACCAAACATTAGTTTTAGAATAAGAAGATAAATTGCAAAATATATGATACTTTATTCCTAAATTGCCGTTGGTATCTTCTAAGAACAAACACATTCTCCTGCATTAATACAGCATATTGTTATACCCAACAAATTTAACACTGGAGCAATAATTTTATCTAATACATGGCCCAAATTAAATTTCCCCTCTTATACCAGTAATATTTTTATAATATTTTTGGAGAGAGTGCAGGATCATCCAAGATTTAATCTAGGCTCATGCATTGTATTTAGTTGTCATATATCCTTAGTTTCTTTTCATTGGAAAAGTTTTTCCTTGTCTTTTAATTTTTTTTTTCTTTCCCTGACAAAGGTGTACTTTAAGAGTCAAATCCAACTATTTTGTAAAATGTCACAAATCACAGGTTAATATAGTTGTTTCCATATTATTAGATTCATGTGAAACAAATTTGGCCCAAAGTAAGTGATAATTTTAAATGTCACATTAAGAAACACATAATGTCAAGTTGTTTTGTTTGTTTGTTTTCCATTGTTGAAACCTCGGTTATTTCTGCCAGATATGTTCCACTACAGTGTAACATTTTATGTTTTATAATTAATAAGGAAACTGTGAGAGGTAATTGAGTAACATTTGAATATTCTGTTCTATACCTAAATTTACTCCTTTGTTTAAACATCCAATGGTGATCCTTATCTAAATCGGTAATTACATTGGTTATTGCAAAATGTTGTTATTGTGGTTGTGGTTTCTCTGATTCTGTCAATGATGAGTCATGTTTCCTGCCTCAGTTCTTGGGTTTGGTCGAGGAAATATTAAGAGCCAAATTCTTAAGCAAGCAAAGGTTTAATAGAGGTTTAATTGAAAATACACTCTCAAGATGGAAGAGTGGACAGGCCAAGCAAGAGGTAGCACCTATGGCAGGGGTCAGGGTTGTCTTTTCTTTTGTTGGGATAGGTTATTGGTCATAGGGCAGTTTTTGATTAAGGTTGTAGCCCATCATCTAAGAGACTCCTGCCTGTTGGGAGGGGGAGTTTTTGGTACAGTCCTTGTTGGAAATGTCATGGCAGCCATTCTTTCCTAGGAAATTTATCAAACAATAAAAAAAAACCCCAAAAAACAAAAAACTGCAAGGCAACCTTCAGAAAGAGAGAAGATATTTACAAATGACGTATCTCATAAAAGGTTAGTATCCAAAGTCTATAAAGAACTTATCAAACTCAACACCCAAAAAGCAAATAATCCAGTTAAAAAATAGGCAGAAAACATGAATAGACATCTTTCCAAAGAGATATAAAAATGGGAAATGGACAAATGAAAAGATACTCAATATCACACATCATCAGGGAAATAAAAATCAAAACTACAATGAAATATCTCCTCACACCTGTCAGAATGGCTAAAATTAACAACTCAGGAAATAACAGATATTGATGAGGAGGCAGAGAAAAGTGAACCCCCTCATCTTGGTGGTAATGGAAACTGGTGAAGCCACTCTGGAAAACAGTATGGAGTTTCCTGAAAAAGTTAAAAATAGAACTATCCTATGATCTAACAATTGCACTGGTAGTTATTTACCCAAAGAATAAAAAAATACTGATTCAAAGGGATACATATAACATAATGTTTATAGCACCATTATCAACAATAGCAAAATTATAGAAGGAGCCTAAATGTCCATCTACTGATGAGTGGAAAGAAATTGGGATGTATTTACTCAGTGAAATATTACTCAGCCATAGAAAGAGTGAAATCTTGTCATTTGCAATGAGGTGGATAGAGCTAGAGAGTATTATGCTAAGTGAAATAAGTCAGTCAGAGAAAGATAATGTATGTAAATGTTGAATCACTAAATCTTACACCTGAAACTAATATTACACTGTATGTTAGTTAACTGGAATTTAAATAAAAACTTGGAAGAAAAAGTTAATGTATTGTAATGAAGCTGTAGATTACTGTAAGGCTGTGGTCAGAGGGAAGAATGCATGTGTATCCCCTGGAGTCTATCCCGGCTGTTTGGAACTTAGCCTCTATCTTTTTATCAGTTGGAAGGTTATGTGTTCCCTGATCACGACTAGCTACCTACTCTAACAACTCTTTCTGATTTCTACACCTCTTAGAAGCGTTACCTGGTAGTGAAGAACACTCCCTACTCCTTTAAACACCAAACTCTTTTATTTGTTTGTTTGTTTTTTAGTGATATGTTTTAATACATTATCATCATTAGTATTTTAATATCCAAATTATCACAAAATTGACAGGAACAACTTCTTTAAGCTAGACTCTATGTCCGTTTACAAATACTAAATTATAATGTACACACACACACACCCACAAGTGCGCAGAACAGAGCACATGGGTAGCTCAATCCGTTAAGTGTCTGACTTTGACTCAGGTCATGATCTCAACGTCCATGAGTTTGAGCCCACATCTGGCTCTGTGCTGACAGCTCAGGGCCTGGAGTTTGCTTCAGATTCTGTGTCTCCCTCACTCCCCCTCCATACTCTCACTTTGTCTGTGCCTCTCAAAAATGAATAAACATTTTTAAAAAGTGCACTGAACATAAGTACATATTCTGATAAATTTGACAAAGATAACAGCTATATAAANCAGTATTCGGATCATAGAAGCCACCTCATATCCTCTGTTTATCAATATTTTCCCACAGAGTAAGCATTTTCCTCACTTTGAACATCAACATTAGCTTTCCCCACTTTTCAAAGTTTTAATGCAATTGTACAAAATGTATTATGTCTGGCTTTGATCACTCAACATCATATTTTTGAGATTCATAATGTTGAATGAAGAAGTTAATTCATTTTTATTGCTACATTGTATTCTATTATATGAATTTAAACTTTCATTATTTTATTGATGGACAGTGAATTATTTCTGTTAAGGTATTATAAATAATGTTGTTATGAACATTTTATTTAAATGCCTTTTTATTGAAGTCATAAATGTATTTCTATTGGGTAAATGCCTATGAATGAAAATGATAGGCTTTGTGTTACATACGTGTTCTGCTTTAGTAGATACCCAACATTTTTCAGTGTTTCCAACAGAATTCAGGAGTTCTTTTTTATTTTATTTATTTTATTTTTATTTAGTTTATTTATTTTTGAGAGAGAAAGAGTGAGTGAGTGACAACAGCAGAGAAGGGACAGAGAGAGAGAGGGACAGAGGATCTAAAGCAGGCTCCACCTTTACAGCAGAGCCCAATGTGGGGCCCGAACCCATGAACCATGCGTGAGATCATGATCCCAGCTAAAGTTGGACACTTAACTGAATGAGCTACCCAAGCACCCCAGAATTTGGGAGTTTTAGTGTATATGCTGCTGAAGCAAGCACTAGAATTTGGGAGTTTCGATTGATGCATTTTGTCATTAACAGTTGTATTTTCTTGTCCTCCCCCGACCAGATATCCTGGTAGGTGTTTTTTTTTTTTTTCTTCTGCATTTAGTTTACATTATATTTAGTCTTATAGTTTAAGTTTACATTGCATTCTGTTGACTAACTTGAGTAGTCTTGTGGTCTTAAAATAGTGTATCTTCTCATTCTTGAACATATATATCTCACTTTTTAGGTTTTTAATTTCTCATTACAATGTTCTATACTTTTCTCTGTCCATCGTTCTACAGCTTTATCCATAGTATATCATTAAGGATGTCATTGCATATTGTATTTTTTAATTTTAATTTGAAATGTTTGTTGTATATGAGAGTTGATGTTTGTATAGTAATGTTACATCCTACTATGTAGATAATCCCATTTTTTTGTTTTAATAACTTATTTATATATTTTTAAAATTTTTAATGTTTATTTATTTTTGAGAGAGAGAGAAAGAGAGAGAGAGAGAGAGAGAGAGGCAGAGAATGAGCAGGGGAAGGGCAGACAGAGAGGGAGACACAGAATCTGAGGGAGGCTCCAGGCCTGTCACGGGGCTTGAACTCATGAACCGCGCGATCATGACCTGAGCTGAAGTTGGACGTTTAACTGACTGAACCACCCAGGCACCCCAGCTTTTTTGTATATTTTATAAGATTTTCTACATAGACAATCATGGCGATTGTGAATAAAGATAGTTTTGTTTCTAATCTTGAGGCTTTTTGCCTTTTACTTTTGCCTTATTACGCTTCTTAGAACTACCATGTTGAGTGAAAGTGATGACTACAAATGTCCTGTCACTGACCTTAGTTAAAAAATATTTAGTCATTCACCATTAAGTATGATGTAAGCTATAGGTTCTTTTAGATGAACTTTATAATTTTAGGAAGTATGCTTCTTTTTCTAATTTGTTGAGTTTTAACAGGAATGAATTTTAGATATGTTGTTAAATTTTGTGCATCTGTTGAAAGGATACTGTTATTTTTTCCATTATATTAATATTACAAATTATATTCATTCTTTAATGTTATCCTAACCTTTATTCTTTAGACAAAATTCTCAAAATTCTCTTTTGATGTATTTGATGTAATATTAATAAATGATAATTTCTGTTCTTTGTCTTTTCTTATAATTTATTTGCCCAAATTTTGATGTCAGAGTAATGCTGACCTTACAAATTTTGTCTTGCTTAAAATATGCTTATTATTCCTTTATAATGAGTTTTAAATTTCACATATTATATTTATAGTTTGTCAGTTGTCCATTGGACTTTTATATATTAAATTCATTTATTGATTTATTGTCATTCTATTTTGTCCAACATTTTTAAAAATACCTTTTTGGATATATTAATGACAATTATTTTACAGTACTTGTCAACTAACTCCAAAGTCTAAGTTGCCTGTAGATTACCTTGTCTTTTCTTTTTTAATTATCATTTTTGTGAATATATTATTGCTTTTGTTTGTTTTTGCTTTTTTGTGACCTTTCCTTTATTGACTAGTGGATACTGCGCATGTACATTTCAAGGACTCCTGATGATATTATAATCCTTGAAGGTCTACATTTTCTGTGTTTGCTAGATGGAAGAATGCCTGATCACATTAATTTAGTCAAGGTTGGGCTAGTTTGAAGTTGACTCCTATCTTGATAGTACTATATTTTACTCTTATCTTCTACAGGGTTTTCAACTTAGAACCTAGTATCTTTTATTGCATTTCTTTGGCAGATCTCAACTGTATTTTACTCAGAACATTGTTTAAAATGCTATATCTTAGTGTAAGTGTAAGTGAGGTTGTATTGGTCTAAGGAAATAGTAAAATATTTGTTTGAATTTGTCAAATTGATTTTAATGAGCTTTAAGTGAGAAAACATATCCAGAAAGTCAGACAGGTCTAAATGTCAGACATTACAAATATTAAATATAAATACTTGAGAGTTTTAGAACCCATGGAGACAGAATAGTCCTGGAAAGTATGTTCAGAATGAACAGAGTAAAGATAGAGATTGGAACCCTGTAGAACACTAATATTTAAGCCACCTTAATGCAAGTCATTATGACTCTTCTCTCTTCTTGTCAAGATAATAGTAATACTTTAATAACTAATAAACCACTAGCACTTCATTTAATTATTAAACTTAGGTGAAGTTACTAAATCTAAGTGCTAGTGTTTTGTTATAGTCTATGTGTGTTGCTTGTACACATCTCAGGGAGACATTTTATATTAGAATTGCAAGTAAAATACAGCCCCAGAACATTAAGTAATACTTGTTATCTCATAAGTAATAGGAAATTTCAAAGTATCTAAAAATTTTTCATGGTAACAACTGAGTGACAATATAATCATGGCCAAAGTACATGTCTTTCAATAACAGATGGAATTTGTGAAGATTGAAGATATGTAAAAGTTATATTTCAACATATCATATTACTGTTTCTAGCAATTGCCTTTTGCCAATTGTCCATTTTTGAACCTGTTTATGAAATTACATCATATATACTTAAATATCATTTTAATGAAAAATAAATAATATGATGAGTGGATACATTTTCATTACTAAAATCCTTTAATTTTTGGATTACATTCACAACTGCATCACTTGAAATATTAACTTAGAAAAGTTATACTATAAATCAGATCTATAATTTTGATATCAAAGACTTTCATTTGGCTTGGGATTACTAGTGCTGCTTTGTATATTTTTTTTAACTCTGTAACATTAAGATTTTCTCATATTTCTTTTCAACATTTAAAATAAGTTTTCTACAGTATAACGTAAATCTATATGCTAACCTTTTACTTAGGATGTTACATTGATTAATAAGATATTTAAATAACTTTTTAAATAATGTTACTGAGCAATGTTACGTTAATGTCAAAATCTCATTTTTTATGTATAAAATTATCCTTATGTGCATTGTTACTTCTTATAGCTTATTTCTAAAAGTAAGCATCTATTTTTAAGAGAGACAGAGAGAGGGGAAGAGAGAATCCCAAGCAGGCTCTATGTTGCTAGCACAGAGCTCTCTGCAGGGCTTGAACTAATAAAACTGTGAGATCATGATCTAAGCTGAAACCAAGAGTCAGATGCCTAATCGACTGAGCCATGCAGGCATCCCTTGAAAGTTTGATTTACTCAATAAATAATGGCTCAAAAATTATTGCAAACTGAACATGAGTAATTAGATCAATTTTAATATTAAGAAATAAAGACATTGTAGACATAAATTTATGACACTAAGTACTTCCAGCTTATAGTGAAGTCATTGTGTCATAGAACAATGATATTATACATATTATACATATTATATATATTATGATCACATATTAATAAATATTATATACTACATTGCTGTGTAACAATATTATAATAATATGATATATGTTTTAGGATAATATATATAATATTATTATATTAAGGTTCAGCTAATAACTTTTTGTAAAGAACATTCTTTTGAAAATCTAATTACACTTAGATCAATATAATGTATATATAAAATCATTATTTCATAATCCCACTGTGTTTAACATAGAGCCCACCTCTGTAATAGTTGTATGTTCAAAATGTTTAAGTCAATAATTATCCTTTTCAAAATTCATCATTAAAAATAGTGTCAGAACTATTATTTCTTTTATTATTAAATAGTTTCTCAACATCATTTTCAGCCTATCACCCTAAGTTACGTCCCTTACTTCCGTGACATGGCTGAAAGTTTTCTGAAATATAGTATAGTGTTCTGGTAACTGAATTGTGTGGAAACATTGGAAATGAGAGCTAACAGCTATGAATGGAAAGTGAGAAAAAAAGTTAAAATGGAGTGAAAATATAAGAGAATGAGCATGAGAAATTTGTGACCACTTTGTTCCAATGGCTGTGGTAGAAGGGAAGATCCTAGACAGTGCTTCCTCGCAAATAGCCCTTTTCACATTATTTGGTAGGACTCTAACAGAAATGAGAGGAAGAAAGATGGTGGCTTAAGTGAAATAAATAAGGTTCCCATCAATTATAAACTAGTTTTTCACAAAGTAGAAGAAGAAAAAAATCTTACCTTCCTAAACTTTTTCTATTAATTTGTGAAAAGGTAAATGGAAAGAGACTGTCTGAATCAAAATATCCTCTCTCCCCATGTAAAAATATATGCTTTCTTTGTGTGTTCTTATAAAAATAAGTGTCACAGAACCAGTAAAACTCTAACCTTGTTTATTTTAAATGTGGTGAAAAAATATATTTAGAAATCAGTGAAGTTGATTTCTGATTTATTTGATAAACTTTGAGCCCCTCATTGAGCCAGGGGAATAATTGATTGCTGGCAGCCTTGTAGCAATGGTTAAAAATTGATAAATGCTAAAACAGGCAATATGGTTTATAGCTTCTTAAAGAGTTAAGAAGCTCTATATTTCTCTCTCATCACCAGCTCTAGATCATCAAAAACCTTTTTGTCTTTTTCTTCATAAATTCCATCTTAGCACTCAGGAATCTTGTATCTGAAAGGAAACATGGGAACATTTTACAGTAGTTAGATAGGCAGATGTGTGATATATAAATGCAGAGTGTATATTGGGTAGTATTTTATTACTTTGCATTTGCTACACTAATTAGAGAAAAACACTTTGACCATAAACCTTATAAAATAGCTAACTAACAATCATAGAAAGGTTGGTTTTTAGAATTGACAATACGAAAAACAAGTGTACAGAAATTTCTGTAGTTCTTTTCTCATTTGCCAATCTATAATTATAACACTTAGGCCTAGAAGAGAACTAAAGAGATAACAGAATCTAGCTCACTGTTTTACTCATTTGCTATTACTCCCTTGTTACAGAGTGACTAAAATTTTTGCTTAAACTAAAAAAATAGAATAAAATTATCTGATTGTATCTTTCTCCAGTTAAATATATAACCTCTAGAAAAATTTGTTTTAGAATTACTTAATACATTTAAACTATGATGTCCAAATACTTGTGTATATCCTATTATAGAAAGAAGTAATATTTCTTTTAGTTTAAAGAAGTATTTTATACACACTTGAAAACATGTAGGAGAAGTTTATACAAAATCTGCTTTAATATTTATTCCATACAGTAACAGAACTAGGAAATATTTTCTATATTGAATTAGTTAAATTTTATATTAATTATCAAGCACATTCTAAAAATGTGAAACTTAAGAAAACTATGGTTAGCAATAATACAGTAAATGATTAAAAATTATATTGTAGTTCTTATTATTTTTAATGTTTAACATAAAATTACATTAAGAACGTAGTGTTCTAGGGGTTCCTGGGTGGCTTAGTTGGTAAAGTGTCTGAACCTTGATTTCAGCTCAGGTCATGATCTCAGGGTTGTGAGTTTGAGCCCCACAGCAGGCTCTGCACTGGCAGCAGGGAGCCTGCTGGGGAATCATTCTCCCTCTTTCTCTCTCTCTCTCTCTCTCTCTCTCTCTATCCCCTCCCCTACTCTCTCTGTCTCAAAATAAATAAAAATAAACTTAAAAAAAGAAAGTAGTTTTCTAAGACTTATGCTAAAAAACACTTTATAAAAGTATCTAACATCTTAAAAGTAATCTATATGATAAACAACAAAATAGGAAAGAAAAAAAACATAAATTTCACTCCTCCTTTCCTCATGCTGATTTTAGTGGAGGGAGAGATTTGTTACTGACCAGTGATGAACTGGATTAGGTTATTACCTTACAGTTCTATACACTGGGTTCCAGACATTCACAGCCACCACTAATAATGCTTAATATATACCACTTGAGAAATTCACTTTTTAGTGGATATGTAGAGTAACAGTAGTATGAAATGCTCCCTCAGGTAATCTGAGATAGAAGGCATGGCATTCTTGATTTTAAAATGTCCACAAATTAAATCAGCTAACTGCTCTGCAAATTCCAAAGAATGCAAGGGAAAGACCCTTTTAAACCTAAGGATATACAAAATAGATAATGGCATGATCTGATATCCCATAAACCCATTAAGTTATTAAATATTCAGAAATAATTCAAATATATTTATTTTAGTGAGACATAAAAGCAATAAAAATGGACTTTATTCTCATAAGCTTAAGAATTCACCCAAGAATACTCTGTAAATATCAACGAACACATAATAACAAATGCACTAGACTGGCAGATAATGTTAATATTCTCAAAGAGGCTCTACTGACTAAGCCTACACTATACAAAATTCATACTCTCCTAGTTGATTCTAAATACATTTTGCCACTATAGCTTTTCCAAACTCTTAGAGTTGTGGTTTGGTCAAATATTAAAAGTTTTAAGGATGTAAGGTCTACTAATCTTCAGTCTTCATTGTACTATGAGTTTAATTCAGCCTACACTGGCTGAGGGCCTTACAGCCTAGAAGATAGAAGACATTGTTCTTTGGTGCTATTGAGATTCAAAAATGACTAAGATATAATATCTGTTTCTTAAGTTTGGCTCTTCTTGGAGGAGAGAGCTCGACCAATGTCTCCCTTAAGGCAGTGACAATGGAGACAGAAGTATCTTTGGGTCACTGCCAATTATAACATTATGTGGAGAAAACAGTTTTACTACTTACTTGAACAGATTTTACAGAGAGAATTGCTTTTTGAAAGTTTGAGCAAATAAATAGTGGCTAAATATGAATGGCAACATGGAATTAATATTTTCAGAATGTCAGAATTGACTTAATAAGTAAATGAAAATAAACATCTGTACAATGTGTAAATGGCTGAAAAAAATTCACCAAAATGTTGGCAGTGGCTTTCTATGATTATTGAAATTGCTTGTAATTTTAACTTTTGCTTTGAATATTTGTACATTTTCTAAATCCTCTACAATGAACATATTTATTTAAATTAGCTTTACATACATTCATATTTATTTATACAAGTGTATGTGCTTAAGGATTAGCTTGATACAGGTTATTTAAATTAGCTGATAGATATTTATAATAAAAAATAAATACTTTATATTATTTGTGTATGGATATATATGTATATTATTCTGAGCTCTTTATAGAACGCGTTTTTTTGAAAAGTGCCATTTTTGAAGCTATACTGAGCTCAAATGCTACATGGAAGAATTTGGGCATACATAGGGGAAATAATTTCAAAACTAAATGAGATGGGCACCTGGGTAGCTCAGTTGGTTAAGCACCTGACGTTGGTTCTCACAATTCATGAGTTTGAGCCTGCGGACAGCTCAGAGCCTGGATCCTGCTTCAGATTCTGTGTCTCCCTCTCTCTCTGCTCCCCACTGCTCACTCTCTGTGTCCCTGTCTCTAAGATAAATAAAGATTAAAAATTTAAAAACTAAATGAGAAAAGGATTTAATCTTTGTATAAAATTAATTCCCATTTTGTACTATGAGGGCAATAGTAGGATTTACTTCACAGAGCTGCTGTGAATTTTAAATGAGTTAATATTTTAAAAATACTTATGAACCTCGTAGAGTGACTGTCAATAAATCTTATTATTAGTAATATTTTAATATATTCTGTTTCTCTGTAATACCTTTCAGTTGTGAAGTATCTCCGTAAACCATATAACTTAAATTACATTATCCTGAGCGGCATTCCATAATAACTAATTTATACTTAGTTATAATGACCAGCTATACTTCTTTTCTACCAGTAAGGAAAGAACAATAAGCGCTGACATGATTGGCTTAAATAGAAAGTAGGAAAAGTGGAGAATTAGGACAGGAAGTGTCTGTAGAGATGTAAAGGTTGCAAGTTAAAAGGAAATAAGGAAATAAATAATTTTTCTAATGGCTGACATTGACACTTGTTCCCAAAATCTAAATGCAAAATGCGTCTTTTTCAAAGTTATTTTCCTTCAAATATTATCAGAAACATCATGTATTAATGCTTTTATCCTCTAAGTATGGATTCCTTTAGTAAGTACATACCAAGTACATTCCTATAGGAAGTACAGTCCTTAGAGTACATATCAAACTGACTAAAGAAGTAGCTATTATATGCCTGTGTGCCCTGGTGAGTCAGCCTCTGTGGTTTATGTATCATTATAGTAGATAGAATAAAGCCTATAGCCATTGAGGAATTCTGTGGTATTAAACTTTTAGACATAAACTCAAAAACAAAATTTGCTTTGTAATGTAGTATTTGAAATTGTATATTTATTTCTTTTTGTCTTTATTGTCAAGATATGTCATGGAGAAAAACCATAGTAATGTTGGTCTTTTCCTCTTACTTTATGATTTTTTAAATCAACTGGTGTTATTTGTTTAATTTAGCATTTATGACTCTAATTCAGTTTCATTGAAAGATCTGAGTTGCCCAAGGTAGTTTCTTACTTTAGCAGTACAAGTAGCCATGATTGAAGTTAGCCAGGAATGATGACTTCAGATCCAAACACCTGTGAGATTAGCTATCCCATTTGCAATGTCAGAACTGTTTTAATCTAATTGACTTGGCCAGGGTGAGAGGTCAGCAGTGTCATTTAAAAAAATATAGCTTAGTATGATTAGCTGCATAGAAGAACATTCAAGAGCTGGGGGGCCCTTGAATCCCCATAAACTTCATAGGTTTAGGTGCTCAGAAATGGATTTTGGAGTGATTGCTGTGATTTTTGACAACCTTAATATATCATTCACTTGGGCTGCCTTTCAGCAAACTTTCTGTGAACAGAAATCACAGAAGATAGATTCATCACAAAAGGCCGTGACATTAAAGCCTTTAAACATTCTCATATAACTCTCTAACTGAAACACACATACACACACAAAACTGGAGCCTTGTGGCTCTCTGACTATTCTCTTTTTCTAAATCAGGACAAGATACACACACACACACACACACACACACACACACACACACACACAATGTGTTGTAGAAAATAGTATAGCCAGACCTGTAGTCTAGTTTTCCAAATACTGAAGACCTTACAACATATATATAATATATATTATTTTATATAAAATATATATATTATTTTATTTATAAAAATAAAATACCTTCACTTCTCACTCACATTTTGTTATTTACCATTTTTATTCTATTGTCTCATTTACCCTTCAACATATTTTGATATCACCTATTTAAAAAAATAAAATTTAAAAAAATTTTAATGTTTATTCCTTTTTGAGAGACACAGACAGACAGAGCATGAGTGGAGTAGGAGCAGACAGAGAGGGAGACACAGAATCTGAAGCAGGCTCTAAGCTCTGAGCTGTCAGCACAGAGCCCAATGCGGGGCTCGAACTCACAAACCATGAGATCATGACCTGAACTGAAGCCAGATACTTAGCTGACTGAGCCACCCAGGCACTCCTGACATCATCTATTTTAGCCATTTTAAATCATTTTTTGAAACTAACATGGGACAAATTAAGAATTAGATTTTATAAGCTGCTCTGTGGTTAGAGACAAACTGGAATATCTTCTGTGAAGACTAATCAAGTTTATGAAGTGTTAAAAAAACACTAATTATAAGGAAGATTTAGGAATTGGAGCTATTTGGCTAGGAGCATAGAAGACTTCCAGAAGGCCCTCACACAATGACATTGTGTGACACTGACACTAATTGACATACAGTTAGTTTGGTCAACTAGAATAGAACAGTCTCAGAAGAATCATCAGTCTAGGTCATCACTAACTCCTTCCAGAAAGTAAGGGAATGGTATTGAGGCCAGGTTTCACAAACGTACCTTATATCCCTCTCTAACTGGTTGTCTTGCAAAACATTAGTCCACCTAATGATCAGTTTTCATTACAGGAAAACTCATACTTTATCCTTGTACTACTCTGGACTTCTTGTCTTGATTTAATCTCTCTAAGGCATTTTGTCATTGTGCTTTTTGCGACACCTGTTAGTGTGTGGGGATTTCCACATCCCCAACCTTATCAATGAAATTTCACTTCCTTGCCTTAAGATCTTACAAGTGAATAAATTTGCCCACATCCCCTCAAACACACAGAAAGTCTAGGGTTAACAGCTCTTGAAATACCATGCCTCTATCAAATCCATTTTACCTTAGATAGATACTTTGGGTAGCATAGATTCTCACCTACTTTTTGACTTATGTATATCCAATCATTTTTACCACTATGCAACTAGAGAGAACTTCTTAAAACACTAGGTATATCATTCCCTGGCTTAAAGTCCTTTAAGTGTTATTTGTTACCCAGTATATGAAATCCCAACTTTTGTCATTACTATCTGGGAAGTTGTTTTTTTTTTTTCTTATTTTTGTTTGTTTGCTTTTTTAACTCTAATTCCAGCTTAGATCTCAGCATTAACCACCTGGTCTGCTTAAGGTTTATGGAATTGCTAGCACTTCCCAAAACATGCCTTGTTCTCTTTCTGTTTGGGACCTTTAGTACTGCAGCTTCACTATCTCCCTGGAAGGCATTCCTTCCTTCCCTGGCCTCTTGAAGGGCTTATTTTGTAAAACTTTATTTGCAGGAATGCTTCAGTTAACCACCAGCCTTTCTGTGCATAGGTGCTTTTCATTAGTGTAGCCACAGTTCTCCCACCTCCTCCTTGATCATTTTTACCATTTTATTGACATTTATTTTCCCATTTATTAACTGCCATAAACTGTATTAAAGTTTACAGTGTTATATTATGTATATATTCAAAATCATTACCATAATAAATTTAGTTAACATCAGTCACCTCACACAATTACATCCTCTTTCTTGATCTTACCTTATTTTAGTAAAATAATCCCTGTAACTTGCAATATTTAAAATAGTCTATAAAATTCCTAGAGGTGGAGATTATATCCCCAGCATTTGGTGGCGTAAGAGATACTCAGTAAAGAAATATTTAACTGCATTGAATTAATTTTAATAACTTCATACAAATAACTGGCTCTGACATGGAATAAGGGATGGATTTGTTTTATCTGATACAAAGTAGTAGAAGTGAAACCAATGAATGATCATTATCAAGGAGACATATTTTAATTGAAAATACAAAAAGAGATATTTAAAAATGGACTATCCTATCTTGAGACATACTAAGCTTTCCACCACTAACATTAAAATATGCCTTAGATCAGTGATCTCTAAACTTTGCTGCTTTTGAATATTCCTCTATTAGTTTATTTTTGTTATGAACCATACCATACATATATGCATACATATACTTTTGTATATGCTTCTGTGTGTGTGTATGTATATGCTTCTGTGTGCATGTATGTTGTAGAAATATACTGCTGTGTTAGTATATTAAAACATCATGAAGTATGCCATAAAATACAATACAAAATAGATAATGTTATGGACTATGTTTGTGTTATTCTAAAATTCATATTATGAAGTCCTAACTCGCAATGTTGGTACATTTGAAGATGGGTCTTTAAGGAATTTGTTGAAGTCAAATCATTTCATAAGGATAGGACCCTGATCTAATAGGATTACTGTCCTTAGAAGATCAGACTCCAGAGAATTTGCTCTTTTGCTCTCTCATGCTCTATCTCTATGTCTTATGTTACTATGTAAGGATATAGCAAGCAGGCAGCTGAGTACAAGCCAAGTAAAGAGCTCTCACCAGAAACCAAATTGCCTGGTACCTTGATCTTGCACTTTCCAGTTTCTAAAATTGTAAGAAATAAATTTCCATTGGTTAAGCCACTCCGTTTATGGTATTTTGTAAGGTAGCATGAATGCACTATATAGATGACTTAGAAAGTAAACAGTGGATTACCCAGGGTTAATGTTCCACATTTAAAATCATTATGGGACTATAATCAAACCTTAAACATATGATGATATTTTTTATACAATTGCAGTTTGTATTTTTGTTTGGAAACTCTTATTTTGAAAATAGTTTTGGATTTAGGCCAGAGAAAAATGTATTTAAGTTTTTCTGCTTTTAATTTACAAACAAATTATTAATGGAGGTATGCAGCATTTTTCTACATGTTGATGAATACGTATATTTCAATGGCTTATAATCAAAACATTGTAAACCAGCACTCACAAGGAGCAGTAAAATACAGAAGAGTATTATTTTGCTAACGTTCACGTAAGGAGCACAGGTTCTAACTCTTTCTTGTTAAAAGTAGTTCTCATAACTCCTTAAGGCATTTACTAACATCTACTTCCAAATCATAAAACACTGTCCTGATCAAAGGAAGATGAAAACCCAAAATTCTTTACTAAAGGAAATGTGTATCCCTAGAGTTGCTCAGTTACAGACTCTTCTACCTTACATTTTTGTGTATTTGGAAGGATACCAGACAACTCATGGCAAAGAGCTTCTGTTCTACCAGATTATCAGAAATATGTAAGTAAATTTAACATCTTGAATATTCATTGTATCCATGATTCAGTAATCTATTTGAAATGTTTATTCCAGGAATTAAAGTTGTATTTTGGTCAACAGTTTCATAAGATCTGTTCAGTGCTCTTAAAGTCATCCCTAAAACAATTCCCATTCTTACATTCAGAAACTCACTTTCCTGTGTTCTGTTTTGATCTTTATAATCTATTTTTAAAAATCACATTGTAACTTCCCTAGTCTCTAGCCCAAAGCAAATCAATACTTTCTTCTACTCTTCTTTCTTTGTTCTTTTATATAAATGACTATAGAGAATGGAACAGAGAGCAAGAAAGAGAAAAAGAAAAAAATGGGGAATTTACAAATACTACAGAAAACAAACTTTTTCAGAAGGAAAAGAATAAATATCTCTAATAAAGGTTTCATAGATTGATGCCGCAACATAGATTTTATGCCCTGTGCCTGGAACTCCACACTGAGAAACAAGAGTTTGGAATGATATATAGAGAACTGTTTAGCACATTGGCTTTTCTGGGGAAGGAGACCTAGGTCCAACACTTTTGATTCTGGTTGTCACAAATGTAATCTGTGCACATTGTCCTATCTGCCAGCTTAGATTTGTCTGACTCTTTTTTTAATTTCTTTGGGTCTGCATCATTACCTCACCACATTTTGAAACATCTGTCAGAACATATGCCAGAGCAAATTTATAAACACGTAATAACATTCTGTCTCACCTTACTCACCAAATTTTGATAAAATAAAACATACACTTATTTATAAGGAATTTGTCATTTTCATTAAAGGAAGAATTAAAAGCATCATGAATGCCCAAGAGAAAGAGAGTGGTGGAATTCTCTTATCTTATATCTATGCAATGGAAAAGTGTGTGCCAGTACAGATGATTACTTTGAAAAATGTTTATTGAGAAATATTTGGAAAACTGCTTTTCGTGTTAACTGGAAAAAGGAAGATGATGTTAGGTCAAAAAGAACTGTTCCAGTTTTATAAAACATATATATCTTACATAAACATTCTAAAAATGTGAATGTTTAGCTAATGCTAAAATATTAAGAATTCTTAAATCTGGATGCTTTATTATATTTTTAATTTTATTATTAATACTAATTTTTAAATTTCTGTTTTCTAATGCTATTGAAAAAATATTTATAATTTTAAATTATTGTCAAATAATCCCATGCACAGCCTCTGTCATCTACCTAATACAGGGACAGGCAGTGATTTGTGGTTTGTGGATAGTGGCTGCATGGAGCATTGACTTCAAAATAAATCTGAAAGTCATCAGAAAAGATAATGTAGTCATCTAAGAGTAGCTATCATTTATTCAAGAGCAACTGGAGCATGGAGCCCCATATTTGCCATCCTTTCTGGAAGATATTCTTTTTGCTTTTACTTTTTAAAAAACAAATAGGCTCTTTCATTTACACATTAGAACACATGGTCTGTATTTTCAACTTTCCCTAATACTACTATTTGGTTGAAACATCATTTAAACACAGTAACTTCTGATATTCAATAGACCATTAATAGGAAGACTGTGATATGAAGAACACTCTAAAATAAGTGTGTAAGATAAAGAGATTATGGTTTGAACCAAGACTAAACTAGAGCTATATCAGGAAGTAGAATCAATTTCTTTCCTACTGAAAGTGACACGTGAGCCTTGTTAAAGAATGAGTTTAAATCTGGTAGTGCTTCAGAATTTTTATTTCAGTGGGATACTATAAAACTATATTTATCTGGCATTGTGCAGAAAGATGTATTATATATACACTGGTTTCCTAAATAATTACAACTTAATTTTTAAGTAACTTTAGCATATATAATCCTGTTAGGTGTTAATATTTTTCCAAATGTATCTTTCTTTATGTTTGAATATAGGGTACTTTTCATGAGTATCAGATACACACATTATTTCATTTCCTATTTTAAAATTTGAGTACTCAAATACTCCATGAATTTATTAACAGGTCATCCAAGATTTGTGCCTCCCTTTCTCCTTACAGTGCATGGATACTCAGGGCTTCCTTATTCAGTTCCTCACTCACTGCTGTAAATGTTGAGAGAGTTAGAGAGAAAGAATGTTGAGAGAGAGAAGGAGAGCATGCAAGAAAGGAAATCAAGAAGTCTTTTGTACTGAAAGGACTCTTGATTTCTTGTTATAACTTTCTTGTGTTATTCACCCACAGCAGGATATGTTCTTTATGTTCTTGATCACTTCTGTATTATGTACATGGCTACACAGTTGCCTTTACTGTGTCATGCTTGGGTTCCCATATTTAGAACTCTTTTGATTTATACTTCATTCCCAACCACCGTGCCCTGAATAAGACCACAAAGCTATTGTGTCTGAGGTTGGAGTTTCTAGTCTGGGACACAAACTATCTCAGAGTTAGTCTTCTTCTAATATTCAATTTTGGTATTGAGCCATAGTCACTAGCCTGGATTCCATTCATTGTGGGTTCCCATCTGGGATCAGTACTGGCCTTTTCACTAGTATAACACAACTGTAACCATATCATTCTATCAGTGAGCTTCAAGTCGCTTTGAAATGATTGGGCTTTTGGGGCGCCTGGGTGGCTTAGTCTGTTGGGTGTCCGACTTTTGCTTAGGTCATGATCTCCCAGTTCGTGGGTTCGAGCCCTGTATGGGCTCTGTGCTGACTGCCAGCTCAGAGCCTGGAGCCTATTTTAGAGTCTGTGTCTCCCTCTCTCTCTGACCCTCCACTGCTCACTCTCTCTCTCTCTCTCTCTCTCTCTCCTAGAAATAAATAAAAATATTAAAAAAAAGAAATGATTGGGCCTTTAATTCTTTTTTTTTTTTTTTAAGAAAGTTCCCAGGGTACTATGTTAATCTTCTCATAGTTCTTCCTCATTTCTGGCTTTGTATTCGAAGGAGTTAACTCTTTAAAAAGGCACTCTCCCAAAGCAATGAATATCTATTTCCTAACATAAATGAAACCACAGATTAGCATAAAAAATCTGCCTAAGATGATATTTTTCTTCCATTCTAGAATGGACATAATTGTCAAAACATTAAGTTTCATCTTAAAAGGTACCAAACCTGGTAACTGTTGTCTTGATGACATGGCATTATCATTATGACTATAATACATTATACTTTGCCCTCTTCCTTACCTGGAAATATCAGTTCATCCTTCAAAGCTCTTTTCAAAGAATTACTATCTCTGAAGTTTTAGCAAAAATTGTAGCAGAATTTTACCATTTAATGGGTTCACAAGCTGCTGCCTTTATAGCTTATTGTACATATGTTTACCAATATAAATGATCCATTTGAGCTAAATTGCCACAGCTGCAGGAACACCTCTTTACCCATTTTTGGAGCCAAAAACATCTAGAAAGTATAATTTTTTTTTCAAAATAAAGGAAAATTTATCTTCAAAGTAAAAAATAGAAACATACTTCTTTTCACATCGTTATAGAATAAGAAGAAGAAAAAGAGGGTACAGACCTGGATTCAAAGGATGTTCAGATGCAAATGTGAGAGTGATTTTTTAAATCTTTTTTTTAATGTTTTATTTATTTCTGAGAGAGAGACAGAACCAGAGCAGTGGAAGGTCAGAGAGAGAGGGAGACACAGAATCTGAAACAGGCCCCAGGCTCTAAGCTGTCAGCACAGAGCCCGACATGGGGCTCGAACCCACGAACCGTGAGATCATGGCCTGAGCCGAAGCCGGACACTTTAACCGACAGCCACCCAGGTGCCCCCAGACAGTGATTTTTTTTTTTCATTCTGACAGATAGAACCTCATGTCAAGCACCTACATTAATAACTCATATTCTAGAATGATGCAAGGAGCTGCATATCAAAAAGGAGAGGCTTAGTGACAAGAACCATGGTTACCATGCAACACTATTGGCAGGTGTATTTTCATTCTTTATGCATACAGCAGACACATATATCAAAAATATTTATTTTTACCTGAATCCAAAGTGCAACAAAGTAGATAACTCACAAAACAGATTATAACTAACCTCCTTGTGAAGGATGACACTGACATGATATTCATATTAAGTTGGAAGATACAAAATAGCAATGACAAAAATTAAGTCACCAAAGAACTACAATAAAGTGAAAATACATTTTAAAATGAATTCTGAAAAAAATCGTCCAATGAAAGGACAGCATATATTTTAAATTTTCAGTAATTTGTGTAATATGTTGATAGAATTACCAAGTTTTTGAATAAAACTGATTGATGATACAGTGGGAATTTTTCAGTTGGAAGGGAAAGAAGTCTTGATGTAAGAGTACACTGAAATAAAGAAGATTCCTAGGCAATATTCCCAGCATAGTCTGGATATTAAGTTAAGGTCTTATAATAATAGGCCAAATAAGTTGAATGCAACTCATTTCACCAGTTGAATACTCATTACATTTTAAAATTATTAATTGAGATATATAATTCTCTCAGATACCACCTATCATGTATACTTAAATACTTCTGTATACTTAAATAGGCAATAGAAATCTTCTAATGTTCCAGAACATAATCTAAACTTAGCTATCCACTAAACTATTTCCAACTGAATCATCTTCCCTTTCTTCTTATTTAGAGCAGTATGACTGCTACTTTTGGAAACTTCTCCAGATAAACACAATTTACCCTCTTATGGTCTAGACTTTTTTGATAAAAAAAAAAAAAAAGTATGGTTTGAGGGCATCTGGATGACTCAGTCAATGAAGCATCTGACTTGATTTCAGCTCAGGCCATGACCTCATGGTTGGTGGGTTTAAGCCCTTCATCAGGCTGTGTGCTGACAATGTGGAACCTACTTGGGATTCTCTCTTCTCTCTCTCTGCCCATACCCCACTTCCATGCCTCTCCGTCTCAAAAAAACAAACTTAAAAAAATGTATGATTTAGGCACATACTAGACACATATATCAAAAGCAGTTCACCTTCCACTGGAATGGATTTTCTAGTTATGATCAGTACTCAGAGTACATGTACTCTATCTTTTTTGCCTGGGAGATCTATAGATATATCGATATATATGTATATATCGATATAAATATAGATACACATCCATACAAGGTTTTATTTAGACTCCATGTAATATTAGTTTCAGGTGTAGAATTCATCACTTACATACAATATCCAGGGCTCATCACAGGGACCCTCCTTAATACACATCACCAGTTTAACTCGTCCCTCCACCCACCTCCCTTCCAGCAACCCTTAGTTTGTTCTCTATAGTTAAGAGTCTGTTCTATGGTTTACCTCCCTCTTTCTTTTTTTTTTTCTCTTCCCATATGTTCATCTGTTTTGTTTCTTTAATTCAACATATGAATAAAATGATGTGGTATTTGTCTTTCTTTGACTGACTTATTTCACTTAGCGTAATACTATCTAGACCATCCATGTCATTGCAAATGACAAGATTTCATTCTTTTTTTGTGCCTGAGTAATATTAAACACACACACACACACACACACACACACACACAAACACACCACTTCTTTATCCATTCATCAGTCGTTGGACATTTAGGCTCTTTCCATTATTTGGCTATTGTTAATAATGCTGCTATAAACATCAGGGTGAATGTATCCCTTTGAATTAGTATTATTGAGTATATTTGAATTAGTATATTTGAGTAAATTCCTAGATCATAGGGTTGTTCTATTTTTAATTTTTTGAGGAACTTCCATACTCTTTTCCACAGTTTTGCCTGGGATATATTGTTAGAACTCACAAAGACTTAGATTTTGTCTTCTGACCTGCCCACTAGTTTTCCACACAGAAAAGAAACTCAGATTAAAAACTGTAGAAGACATCAGACACATTTGGGCTACCATCTTTCCAGAACATTTTCTTGTTGAGTTATTTGGCAGATAAATTATTAAACGTCCTCAAAAATAAAGCTGCTATTTTGTAGTAAAAACTCCATTAGTCTTTTTTAAAGTCTTTGTAATTTTTTAAAGTTTTGTTGTTTGCTTTTTTAGATTTTAATTGTGTTGACCACTGGTTGAAACTGATTCTGCTCATCCAGCTGTTTTTCCTAATTACGTTTCACCTTTTTCAAATTGTCAATGACTGTGTTTGCAGGAAAAACAAATAAAAAAAGAACTATTGTTCCTTAGTAAACAATCAGCTCCACTCTTTTCCTTCTCATCTGAGCTCATCATCACCTGTTTGAGCCATCTGTGACTTTAACCACAGCTGTCTTTACTGTTACAATTATGAGTTGAAGTCATAAGGAAATGGATTAAATTTAGCTGAAGTAGAAAGACTCTTCTTAAAAGATGGTTTAAGAAAATATCTTTAGAATTATAAGAAGGGAATGAAAGACTGAGCAAGACAAACCCTTATGCCTAAATTTTAAACTTCTCTTTATAGAGGGACCCTAGACACAGTAGTTTAAACTATCAAGCCACACTGCCTAGGATCAAAACCCATTTCTGCCATTCATTAACTTTATAACTTTGGATGAACTATTTAACTTCCACTGCCTCCATTTGCTCTCTGTAAATTTAGGACAATACGTTTTACCTTTTCATAAGGTTATTGAAGATTATATGAGAAATCACTATAGAAATATAACAATTATTAGGATTGAGTTTGTATTGGGGTGCCTGAGTAGGTCATTCAGCTGAGCGTCCAACTCTTAGTTTCAGCTCATGTTATGATATCAGGGTGTATGAGATTGAACCTCACATTAGGCTTTGTGCTGACAGTGTGGGGTCTGCTTGGAATTCTCTCTTTCCACCTCTCTGTCTCTCCCCTAATCGTGCTCTCAGTCTCTATTTCTCTCTCTAAAATACATAAATAAACTTAAAATAACTAAATGTAGGTGAGGTGATATGGACTAAGGTACATACGGACACCATAACCTCTGATTCACATTCCCTTCTTAGAGTGTTTTCAGTAGAAAAAAAAATGAATATAATGTTAACATTATGCAACCCAGTACAAAATATTTGAAAGATGAATAGTATTTCTAATTATTTGTTGCCACGATTATTATTAAGTGGTTAAAAGATGTGTTGATGGCTTTTTCTGCAATCTAATCCTATTGAAAGGAATCAAAGAGAATAGGGAAAAAGTAGACACTAGTGATTTCTGATGTGAAATGTAAACCGTTAAAAAAAAAAGAGACTTAATTTTAGGGATGCCTTGGTGGCTCAGTTGCTTAAGCGTCCGATTTCATCTTGGGTAATGATCTCACAGTTTGTGGGTTTGAGCCCCGTGTTGGGCTTTGTGCAGACAGCTCAGAGCCTGGAGCCTGCTTCAGATTCTGTGTCTTCCTCTGTCTCTGCCCCTCCCCTGCTCACACTCTTGTCATTCTCTCTCTCTTTCTCAAAAATAAACATTGAAAAAAATTTAAATAAGATAATGGTACAGCTTAATGCCTTTCAAGTTTTCTCTGTATATTGTTCATTTTTAACCTCTAAAAGAAGGAAGAAAGGGAGGAAAAAATGAAAGAAGAAGAAAAGAGAAGGGAGAAAGGGAGGAAGGAAAAAAAATCTACTGATGTTTGTTATACCATTTTTACAACAGCAAGAAATTGGACGTCACTTAAATATTAAATAATGAATAAGGAATTAGGAATTACCTAATAAGGCTAGGAATTACCTAGCCTTACTCATATAGAGTAAGTAATTGAGGGTGCAGTCTCAATCTAATAATTAGAATATCCAGCACTAGACCAAACTTGCTTTGGACCGAATGCTATGGACTTGTGTTGGGAGAAGTAGAACAACATATGGGGAAGACTCCTCTTCTTGAACCCTTTTTCTCCTTGCCAGGTATTTTGGCAGGCTGACTTTCTCCTAGGAAATGTTCACAAGCATGCAGATATTCTCTTGACCTAATAAAGGCACCATTATTATAGATTGTGCTTGGAACCTACAACCCAAAATTTCTCCAAGGGGAGTAAAATCAACCCCAAGTTAAGAATCACTGGGTGAGAAGGTAGCATTCTACTGTACCCAAAGGAAGAAAATTCAGTGAGATACAGCAGAATAGCAGTTCTTCCTAGATAAATCTATGAATCTCATCTATACTCATCAACATTTTATATCTTCCAAGTGGGGAAGAGTTTTGGAATCTGAATTATCTAACTTACTGAAATTAAGATTTGTTTCACACTTATTCTGGTACTGTAGTATCAATAGAAGCAGGAAGAGTGAAACATTCTGCATTATTTACAATATACTCATATATTATATGTGTTTAACATTTTAAAAAATTATTTAAAGAGAGAGAGCAAACATGCCGGGAGGCTGGGAGAGAAAGAGAGAGACAGACAATCATAAGCAGACTCCATGCTTAGCATGGAGCCTGTCTTGGGGCTCAATTTCTCAGTGTAGGGATCATGACTTGAACTGAAATCAAGTAGGACACTCAACCAACTGGGCCACCCAGGAACCATTTTACCATTTTGTGGGTTTTTTTAAATATTTATTTTATTTTTGAGACATAGAGGCAGAGTGTGAGTGAGAGAAGGGCAGAGAGAGAGAAAGACACAGAATCTGAAGCAAGTTCCAGGCTCTAGGCTGTCAGCACAGAGCCTGATGTGGGGCTGGAACCCACAAACTATGCAATCATGACCTGAGCCAAAGTCGGACGCTTTACTGGCTGGGCCACCCAGGCACCCCTAATATTTTCTAAAAAAGAATGAAGTAGATCCATATTTATTGACATAGAAAGGTGTACAAGACATATTTTTAAATAAAAAATAATTAGAATTTAAGCATTAGTTATATGGTCTACTTTTTAAAAAGGACAATCTGCTATTTTAAAATAATATGTACACACATACACCCACACAGACACAGACACACAGAGACACTCACATATGTGTAGATGTATATAATATATATGACTTGGAGGAATATAAAATATGTTCAATATTTATAATATTGTAAGTGCTATTAATATTAACATTAACATTTGTGTTTTAGAGCAGTTTAACACTTATATAATGTAGTTACTAATGTTATTAAAAAATAATTATGGAAATATTTTAATTCACTACCGAAACTTTTAAAAATATCTTCAGGGGTGCCTGGGTGGATCAGCTGGTTAAGTATCCAACTCTTGATTTCGACTCAGGTCATGATCTCACCATTCATGAGTTCGAACCCCACATCTGGTTCTGCACTGACAGCTGGGAGGAGCTTGTCTAGGATTTTCTCTCTCTCTCTCTCTCTCTCTGTCTTTCTCTCTCTCTCTCCCTTCCCCCACTCACTTTCACATTCTCTTTCTCTTTCTCTCTCAAAATAAATAAATACATTAAAAAATAAAAATATCTTCAAAATACATTAAAAAATAGTACAGTAGCTGTTCATTCCCATAGTTAAAAATCAGAAGGGAAACTAGAGAGCTATCTTGGGCTACAATTTAGACCCCCTCAAAAAAAAAAAAAGAGTTGACTAAAGAATATGAAGATCAATGTGTTATCAAATAAATAGATGTATCCATTAATATCTAGTACCACTTGCAAGTAATTTATAAAATCAACTTAATTCAGAGTAAAACTTACTCAAGGATTAAAATTAATAACATTAATAATAAAAAAACATTTTAATCTTATTTTTAATAAGCACCTTTTGAAAAAATTCTTGAATCTAGGCTATTTAAGAAATAATATCACTGATACAAAGCAAGAGGGCAATTCACGATTATCAATAAATTTCACCTTCCTGTTGAAATTGTCTGAAATTTAATTATATCTTACCGTTTTAAACTCAATGGTTATGCATTTCTCAATAAATCCTTTTCACCTCATTAATTAAGTCTATTACTTAAGCTTTTAATTAAGCTTTTCTGTAATCTTAAACATACATATTCTGTCCACCTTTTTGCCTTTGCTTTGGTTTCTGGCCTGTGCTGTACCAGAAAATAAACCAGTAGATGGCATTTTGCCAAATGACAGTATTTATGTTTGGAAAACTTGTTATTAAATTGTCATCTACCAACTCTCCTGCTCCCAATGTATTTGATCTCATTTTGCTTCTCAAACTAATAATATTTATTATTGCTGCTAAAGTCTTTCCAGATTTCCTTGTACAAAGTTGATTATCTCTCTTTCTCTGTACCCATTGGGTTTATGCATATTTCTATGAAGTGCTCATGAGGCTATCTCTTTTATTACTCAGTGAACTCCTTGAGAGGAAGAACCTGGGCTACCTAATGTCAGAGTTGACAGTTTTAGGAAGATTCTGGATTTAAGCTGCTCTATGAACTTCAGTACTTGCAAGAATATATCTTGCTTGATGCTGCTGCTATTAACGTGATGAGCTACCAATTCATGTGCCTTTACTCTAAACTTTTCCCATGACCAACTCACTATCATTGCTTACTTATCTCTGCTTAATTCTTCTTCTACATGGTGATCATAACTTCTCTTAGTTCTTTGATAACACTTTTATCTACTGTAATTAATTCCCTATTTCAAATTCCTAGGGGAGAAATACTGATAACTCTCTTTTTATTGATGCTGTTGGTCTATCCCAATAGTCACAGGACAGTGAGCTGTCTGTAGATGATTTTTCTTGCATTAGAAGATCACTCTTGACCTGATCACAGTGCTTAGGGAAGAGGTTCCATTATATACTACAAAACATTACTTTCCAAATCAGCACTAATTTTTTTTAAACTAGTTTCCTGGTAAAGAGGTAATGGAGGTTTTTCAGGAAAAAAAATTGAAAACATCAGTAAAATGCCTTCATATATATATCTAATATCACATATTAGTCTAAATAGATTATTTTAAATTTCCAGTCTTTAGAACAAATATGACCTTTATGAATCTCATGGAGCCTACTGAGAAGTCCCATTTTAGTTTAGTTTTGTTTAGCTTGTTTTATTTTATTTTATTTTATTTTATTTTATTTCATTTCATTTTCATTTCATTTCATTTCATTTCATTGTTTTGCATTCCCATCTCTGGTTCTAGGACCTCTATTTAGTCAAAGGCATTTCTTCAAGTTTTAGACATCTCAACTCCTCTTGTCAGCAATGCTGATTCATAGAGAAAGAATTAAATAAAATGGAGTCTTGTAAATGCACACACAAAAAAATCAATATTTGCCAAATGGAAGAGAAGAAATCAATAGAAAAAGGCATGTTATTGTCAAACTTCTAAAAGGATTTTGCCAACAATTGAGAGTATACAAAATTCTGTAAAAGTATATTGGCTCTTCTGTCGTTTTTGTATAATAGAGTAAGATAGCATAAAAGGTAAGCAAGTAAGAAAATATTGTGAATATGGAGACTATGGTAAAACAAATATAAAACAAATAGCCCCAAGTAGGGTATTTAAACAATACTTTCTAGAGATTAATATCTCTTTGAAAGTAGATTTATTTCTATTAGTTGTTTTGTGTTGCTAGAGTAATGTATTTATTTTATCTTAGTTGTTGACCTCTGAGAGAATGAACAACTATACAAAGATATCTTAGGTCCTTTTATTCAATGAGAAGCACTAGGAGTCAAGATGTCCTTGCATAGTCTAAGAAGTGATGGTAACATTTTATATATCCAGACCCTCAGGAAGAAGCTGACCTACTTCACTAATATAAGATGACAATGTCATGAATGATAACACTTTTTTTTTTAAAGAAAACTTTTATTTGAATAAAAACAAAAAAAGATTTAAAGTTGCCATCATAAAGATGAATCAGGCCTGTGTGTATTTCATAAGTAAAGTGTTTTAATACTCCAGGAGGTCAAAGATTAGTATTTACAAAGATAATTTTCCTGTGTTTCTTTTTTCATATTCAACAAAGGGCTTATATCCCTTTCTAATACTGGTATCATTGATAGTGTTTTCTGTTTTTCAAAGAAATTTTGCAAACATAACTTGGTTTTATCCTCACAAAAATCCTGTGACAGAATACAGACATATTGGTCCTGTTTTTAGATAGAAAATGATGATGAAAAAAGAATTAAATGGCCTAACCAAAATTACAAAGCATGTTGGGGATTAGAATTTCAATTACAGATACCCAGTAAAGTGCTTTTCCTGTTCCTCCACACATATTCCCTATGGTAGGAATAACTCTCCTGCTTACATAGGGAATAATCAAAAAGAATTCTATTTGGAAATAAAACCCACGACCACACTGATATCTATACTGACAATACACTTGTATATGAACTGAGGCAGTATTGGGCCAATATATGGGAATTAAAAACATAAATATATTTCTAAAATTTTAGAAGATAACACAGGGCACCTGGGTAGCTCAGTTGGCTTAGTGTCTGACTCTTGATTGCAGGTCAGGTGATGATCTCCTGGTTCATGAAATAGAGCCCCTGAGCGGAGCCTGCTTGGGATTCTTTCTCCCTCTCTCTCTGATCCTCTACTGCTTGTGCTCTCTCTTCCTCTCTCTCAAAATAAATAAACATTAAAAAAAATAAAATAACACATAATGTTATAACTCTAGTCTTTTTAGATTGAGTATTGGTAGAGTATGATCATTGAATATCATAGGTGTGTAGGAATAATGGTACTGAGAACAAACACAGTACATTTACCATATGCCTAATATTGTAGTATATGATCCTATGTGTTATAAATTATTCATCATTTTTAATTTTACAGCTGAAAAAATTGTGTTATGGAGAGGTAAATGATTTGTTCCAGACCACAGTGCTAGTTCACATTTTTACCAGCAAATAACTGTGAAAGGTAGTATTCAGTTTATCAATAAAGGAGGTTGCCCATGAAATAATCTGAATGGTTTGCCAGAAAATGGTGGTGAGCCAGGCTTAGAATAGTCTTGTCATTCTATATGAAGGCCAGTGAGATTTTGAAATACTAAAGCATAAGAAGCTATACCAAAGATGATCCTTTTTATTCTGTTTATAGACATTTTATGAACAGTTAGAAATTATGACTGGATATCACAAAGCTAAAAGAATCACAGTTAATTCCTGACCTTTGATAACAAAATATTGAAATAATGTGCTCAACAGAATTGATTTTATACAACTTAATAAGCATGTTAGAGAAGTGTTAATTATACTAAATACTCTTGAACCTCAAAATGAAAATACTGGTTCCACTGCACAGACAGTCACAGTATTTGAATAAAGATCATTCAGTTATCAGACTTAGATTGGGGGTGGGGGAAACACCATAGCCAACACTATCCAACACTATTTCTTTTAAGCTGCAGAGTAGGAAAAGAAGTTCAATTCCTCTTTTAAATGTAAAGACAGAATATCATGGTAGTTTTGAGAGTGAAATTAGGTTATTCAGGTAAACTCGACAATCAGACTAGATTCCCTACCTTCCAACCCAATCTTCTTTTTCTTGTCTCCCTAGAAGAATGGGGATTTTATAAAACAAAAGTTGATGTGTGATTGCCAAAATAATGTTTGCATTTGTACCAAATTCCCCTTGAAGATTTTGCTGGCTTTTTAGAAAAACAAATCGGTGACAAACCAATGACATGTTTTCTGTATGTAATTTAAACAGTTTTATAATCGTCTCAGATCTTTAATTGTACTACTAATTTCATTTAAAATTTTTAGTTACTTTCATTAACTCGTGATATTTTATAATCTTTTATTATATATATTTCCCTTATTCACATGTTTGGGTAATTCCCAACATCCATAATCTTTGATATCTTTGTGTCTCAGGAACATTAGGCCTGCTTACAAAGATTTAATCATTGTAACCTGATAAATTCAAAATGATATGCCATTGAGTTTTAGGAGGCTGTCATACAGGAAAAAAAAAAAAGAAAGAAAGGTGAATCATTTTTAAAGCAAATAAACTTAAGAATATCCCAGCCAAACTTGAGTCTAAACTGAAGGAAAAAAAAATATGTCAAGTTTATAGTATTTATCATGTCTACATTTTAAACTGATGTTTATTCAGGGTCTCAGTGCAGTAAGTTGCCTTGAAAGTTACAAAGAAATTTTCAACATGTGAAGTTAGAATTAAGAAATGATTTACCCCGAAACTGAAAGAGAATGTATACGTAGTACCCATTGCACTTAGAAAATGAGTATATTAAAAATGTAAGTTAAAGTGGACAATCCATATTTATTTAAAGACTGCTTTGTATAATATAGCAACAGACAAAGGGATGCATGCACTTATTTTCTTATACAGAACAGAAAAGGGTAATAAGTGTATATATTATTCATACCATGTAAAATCTATACGTGAATAAATGAATCTTTGAGAAGATAGAGTTTGCCCAATAAATATTATGAAACAAGGATATCAAATGAACAAATAAACCTACAATAAATCTCAAATAACTAATCTTTCACAAGTGTGGTTATATATATTTATGTATTTCTTAGCTATCCAATCTCTAAATATGTAAATATTCATTGGAATATAATATTTAATAGCTAGATTAAAACTTTGTAAATTAAGAATGTTTTCAGTGTCTTCAATTGAATACAATGCATAATATTGGCTTTAATGTCCAGCTTTCTACCTTAAGTATAACAATCAAAGATAAAATATTTCCTAATCAATTGAAATAAGACCAGTTTTATATGACCTGGTAGGTATTCCTTGAGTGTCAATATTTTTATTATAACTAGTCATTAGTAATTAGAAATGAAATTAAAGAATCAAAGGCTTTGCAGGAAATGACTGTATTGGTAATAACTCACTAGATAGCACAGGATATTTCTAAGATTAGTTATTAAACTTTAAAAAATCTAGAAATGCCAATGTAATAAGTCACAATCTGATATTAGCTTTACCTCAGTCACCCTACTGATGTTTAATGTAATGAAGTAATGAATTTAGAAATATGTTCCTCTATGCATTTATTTCTAGGGCTTATTTTATGGAGGTCTATTTACAAACTAATAATAAAAAGCCCTCAAGTAGTGATACAATACATTATACATTACCAATAATTTTTAAGAACGAAGATTACTTCAATAATTGTTAACACAGGCAAGACAGGCTAATTGCCATAAAACATATCATAATAATGATTATTAATAGTTCACATCCACTATAAAAATCACTTGAACCTAGACTATGCATGTAAACATAGATCTAATCTTTCTTGAATGACACATATTTATATAACGTTGGCAGTTTTGCTTATAAAAATGAGGACAGCTTTTACAAAAATTAAAATGAAAAGGAGCCTATGAATAAGGAAGTATGTAAATATGTGAATTTTGGCAATTTTTATTTATTTTGCTTTTCATATTATATACTTATTATTTGTCTTTAATTCATTAGTAGGGCGTGAATTAATGAATTAATGGCATGATTTAAGAATGAGGCTAATGGGGCACCTGGGTGGCTCAGTCGGTTAAGCGTCCGATTTCAGCTCAGGTCATGATCTCATGGTTCATGGGTTCGAGCCCCGCATCGGGCTCTGTGCTGACAGCTAGCTCAGAGCCTGGAGCCCACTTCAGATTCTGTGTCTCCCTCTCTCTCTGACCCTCCCCTGCTCATGCTGTCTCTCTCTCTCTCAGAAATAAAACATTAAAAAAAAAAAAAAAGAATGGAGGCTAATGCTGGGACATCTGGGTGATTCAGTTAGTTAAGCATCTAACTCTTGGTTTCAGCTCAAGTTATGACCTCACAGTTTGTGGGTTCAAGCACCACATTGGACTCCACACTGGCAGTGTGGAACCTACATAGGATTCTCTGTCTCTCTCTCTCTCTCTCTCTGCATCTCCCTACCCTCCCCAGCTTGTTCTCTCTCTCAAAGTAAATAAATAAACTTTAAAAATATGAATAAAAAGAATGAGGTTAATGCTGTTACCAAAATATGCTCAACTCCAAGGTCAACTTTAATTTTGAAATAGCTATATAGAAGAAGAAAAAGAAATAAGAAAACCAAATAAAAAAATTAAGACTAATAGGAAAATAAGGACATATAATGTGTGCCTAACTGCTCAGGGAAGAATTTGAATAACAATTGTAGAACAGTGAAATTCTAGATCTTTTCTCACCTTCTCTTTTTCTTCCCTTTACCCCATCCTCTTCTTCAGAATAAAACACCAGTATTCTCACACAAAAGCAAAGACTTCACTTGAATATATCAGAATAAAATTAAAAATCATGTGAACAAAAAATTCATAAGAGAGTATTTTCTGTTTAGAATGTAGAAATGCAATTCCATGATATTAGTGTTTCAAGTTCAACTAGTAAACTTTGATGTGACGCATAACCTTTCAGAAGTCCCATAGAGTTAATAAAATGGGGATAAGCAGGCAAGTTTTATGATTTACCAAAGATGTAAGTGTTGTTGGGTGTCCCAAATGGCAGCAGGCAGAAGTAGAATGGCAAATATACACCAACAGCCTCACCCTGTTGTTCTGTTGGTCACCTCTCCTACATAGGCATTAATTTTCTTCAACCTTATGAATTGCACAGGATTATTGCCATGAAAATTTTTAGTCTCTCAAGTGACTCGTCCTCCATAATGGTCTTACAACTGCCCAAGGAAGTGTGACCTCAAATGCAAGCATATGAAGGTCAATTGTACTTTTATATTTTAGCCCAAGGGCAAAAAAAGTATTTTTGTATTTTAACAGAGCTCTATATGAAACTGCATATTGTTGCTGTGAAATAGAGATATTATAAGATGATACCAGAGAACTAAGATCTGTATATTAGTCACCTACTGTGTTTGCCTATTAAAATATCCCTTAGGAAACTATGGGTTCAACTTGTCAACCTGCCATTTGCCATCATCCTCATTTTTTATCTTTAGTCAAGTTAGGTAAATAATAAACACAAAGATTTTATTTTTTATCATTATGCTCTTTCTGAAGAACTCTGGAAATAAAGTAAAATATCCAATAATTGGCAGATGAGGTGGAACTAGGCTGTACATTCTTTTTCATTTTTATGAAGTGGTTCATTTTTATTTTTGCACCAGTTTACACTACTTTTATGGGAATTTTTTTGCTATATTTATATATATTTTTATCCAATTACAAGCTGCAGAAATCTTTACAGAAAAGTAATTCTTATAAAAAGTAATTCATTTTCTGTTTAAGGAAGTTTATTTTATTTTATTTTATTTGATAATATCAATAATATCAACAGAGATTTTCATAAACTAGAAAACCATTTGATGTCTCTTTCATCTACCTAGACAGAACAACCTAATATTCATTATTAAAAAGCATTCTAATCAATTAGTAACCATTGGTATACTTGAAGAATATCCCCCCACAGAAGGCTGCTTAATAATTCACAGGAGTATACTGAATACGAATTATTCCCTAGAAACAGACTAGGAGTTAGGCAATTGGCATATTGATATTTCAGTAATTTAGTTAAGCTTTTCTTGGTTTATTGCATTACAGGGAGGAAGCTCTTATTATGTGGCTCTGAACATAACTGAGTTATTTAGGGTTTTCAGTGCATTTGAAAATATAAAGGAAACTTTAAAAGTATCCCTAGAAAGCAAAGGCTGTAGAGTTAATATTTTGCAGAATACAAAGATAAATAAAGCAGTGTCTTCACCTTTTAGTAACAGTCTACCTAATGGGGAGGACTTTTGTGTAAAAAATACAAGTTGGTACTTGGGCAGAAAAAGGGTGATTAGTTTTGACTGGCAGAAACTTAAAAACTTACTTGCCACCTTCTAATATGTCATCATTCATTGAAATGATGTTTCTCAATCACCTGTCATGTACCACTTCCTGATTAAGGCATTAGGATAGAACAGTGGAAATAAAATATTTCAACTCTCATGGAGTATTCCAGAAGGTAGGCAAGACATGAATAATTATGAGATGTTAATAACAATCATAATAAAATGATAACTATCATATTACTGATTTAACTGGCACTGATCTAAGCATATTACACATATCAAATTATGGAATTCTCATTTCAATAATACGAGACAATTAGTAATAGCATTTCCATTTTATAAATATTGAAACTGAGTCGTCATACTAAGTGATTTGCCCAAAATCACACAGCTATTAAATAGCAAAGCTGGTAGTATCAGTTAGATAATATTAATTGTTATGTAGGAAAAAAGAGACACAAATGAGATATAATTTGGTAAGAATAGAATGTGGCAAAGATGAGGAAAATGTTTTTTTTGTTTTTGTTTTTGTTAAATAAAAAACAGACAAGTAAAGTTTGATAACAAACCTGAAAGAACCAAGGAAATAACACCTAGGAGAAAATGGCCCTGGGAGAGGGAAAAGAAACATGCTGTTTCTTAATGTGCTTAAGAAACAACAGGAACGTGTCTAGGGCAGGGTGAGTGAAGACTACAGCAGAAATAAAATTGATAGATAGGAAGGCTCTGCAGTATTCTAAGCAAAAAAGAAGACACATAGCCAAATGTGTGCTTTAAAATAATCACTCTGACATTAGTGTTAGTAAATTGAAGGATTTAAGGGAGAAAGTAAGGAGGCCATTTTAGAGGTAATGATACTGGCTTGAGCTTGGTAGGATTGAAAGTATGAGCCTTGGTAGAACTATGGATATGTGATGTGCTGATGAACTATGTGAAGTGTGAGAGATTAGAGTTCAAAACGATTGCAGGTTTATGTTTAGTCTTGAAATACCCAAAGGATTAATCTTTTAATCCAACAAAGAAACCTGTGGAAAAAACTGCT
>NW_027551558.1:17392232-17413216 GCF_008692635.1 Crocuta crocuta
GGTGGGTATAAAAATAAAATGTTGAAAAACAGAAAAGTAAATGTCCTTTAGTAGGCATGAGAGACTAGAATATAATGCATGAAGAATTGGTTTTAGATAGGGGCTCAGAAAGCTAATAGGGGCAGAGTCTCTGGGTAAGGATGAATGTGAGTTGGTAAATGATAATAGGTTGACAACTTTTACAATCAGGTAGTAAAACACATACCTAATTCATTCTGCAATATTCAGATGTAAATTCTGTATTATTATTTATTAGTATGCTAATAAAAAGAGAGATATTTGATGTTCTAGATATCATGTGTATTATAAAATTAGAATTACTATTTACGTTGTTATACATGAGTCTGTTATGACATTGGTTAATGTCAGTCTCAGAGGCTGTTCACCTCTAAATGCATTAACAATCATATTTATGAGCTTTCCTACCTTGCAAGAAAATCCCTATATATAGTATCAAAATCCTGACAAACTGAGGTTTTACTCTTAAATTCAGCTAACTACTTCAGTTGATTCCCTTTGATTATGTTATATATATCATATATATTATATATTTATATATATTAACATATTTAATGTTTTTTATTTTGAGAGAGAAGGGGAGAGCACACATGCTAGTGGGGAGGGGCAGGGAGAGAGAGAGAGGGAGAGAGAGAGAGAATCCAAAGCATGCTCCATGTTGTCAGTGTGGAACCTAATGCAGGACTTGACTCATGAATCATGAGACCATGACCTGAGCCAAAATCAGGAGTTGGACGCTTATCTAACTGAGCCACCCAGGCACTTCTAGAATTTTTTAAAATCAATTAATACATCTTTTAGTATTTTGAACACTAATTTTGTGTAAGTTAAGTCCTACAATAGGCTATGGAGGATTCAGAAGAAAGATAAGCAATAGTTCTTCCCCTCAAAAGTGCTTGTTTTAATTTTTCAGTAGTTCTGTTGTATTCTCTATCTTTCATTCTCTTGTTTTCTCTCTTCAACCACCATTCATTTTTCCCAGCTCCTGTAATGACGCCCACTTTTCCATGTATCTAACTTCATATGTCTTTTTAAACCAAAATACTTCACCTGATTCCATTCCCTCTTGTACAATCTTATAATTTATAAGTATTTGGCATATGTATAGGACCCTGTAGATTAATTGGAGCTAGTATGATAAATGTATGCCTACCTATGGGGTTCTTAATTGGAAATGCTCAAATACATTACCACACCCTTCTGTTTATTTCAGTCTGTATTGTTTCCTTTCATATCAATAAGGTTACCTTTGGCAATGCCAGAATTATGAACATTGTTTTTGTCAGCAAAATATTATGAATTGATATTAAATTTTAAGTTTCTTAAGAAGAAATGCTTAAACTATTGCACATTGCTTTTAAATATTGTCCATCAGAAAAACTGATGCTTTGTCCATTCTTAAATTTATCCTGGGGAAGTACTTTTTCTGTGTTAGAAAGCTCACTTCCAAGTTGTACTTGTACACTTCCAAGTTCCACTCTTTTTCAGCTGCACCAAAATTACTCAGTAGTTTCAGCTGCACCTCAGATGACAACAGAAAGAGCTTGAATCAGCTCTTTGAATCAGCTTCATAATGCCGAGTGTTATTCATATTAATTCCTATTAACAGGAGGCACTGAAGTCATGAATGATTTGCTTCCTGTGTATTCAACCCTATGACAGTTTAGATTTTTTAAAATGAAAGAATGGCACAGGCCTGGCACACAGGGGACACTCAGTAACTATTGAGCTTTAATGGCGGGGATCTTAATAATATAATATTAATAATTGCTTAAATCATTAGCTTTCTATATGTCTAAACTGACTCTAGATTAAGAAGCCCTATTTACATATTGTTTTCACATGTAGATGGTATTTTGTCATTGCAATTTGACATTAAGAATAGTGTGAAAGATTCTTGCCCACTCCCTCCCAAAAAATAGTGATTATATTTTGAAATATGTCATGTATTGTTGTACATATTGTCAGGTAATTTTTGAGTCGGTTGTTCCATTACATCCTTGAGCTTCCTAGCATCCCCACTTCCCCTCTAGGTTTGAGACAGGAATTTTAAGGTGGGTAATGAAATGAAGTTCAGGGATGGTGAGGTCCATTGGTGAGGTCCAGATATGAAATTAGGCTCAAGAATAGCTTTGAACACATTATTTGGTGAATTTAAATAATCAACAACTCAACAGACTTGTTTTTTATTTTGACTGTTGCTTTCAAATTCCATTTTTTTAAAGAGGCTCATAAACTAAACAATGACAAATATCCTGTTTTGGATTAGACATAATATGTTTAGAGGAGATTCAGAAAATAGATAGATAAGACTACCTCTTGCTAATTTTCTGACAGAGCTATTATTACTTGGTTAAAACCACACCAACATAATCCCTATTCCAAACTACGTATTCTTGAGTGCTTAGGTCTTTGGAGTATGTTAGCTTCTTATTAACACTTAGAATAGAAAAGAAAATAAATCTATTCAGTCTGGTGTGACAGCTAAGAAAAATAGTAATTAGCAGAATTTGAGTGATTTTGAGGAAGAAAATGAATTATTACCACTTTTAAAAACCCAATGTTCAGCAATTTTGTTTGAAAAGATGACTGCAGGAATCATTTTTCTCTTTCTGCCTCAAATCTATACAAGATTGATAGGAAATTATAAGGAACATTTTATTAGAAAAAAATTTAGACTTTGTCCTATTTCTTGCCTGTAAGTCTTCTAACACTAAAGTTTTTTTTTTTCTTAAGCCACCATATGATTTTAAACAGTTTATGTGACCTCAATTGATTTGATAACTTCTGGTCTAAAGATCTCTTATTAAGTTTGTTATTAATCATTAATAACAGATTTCTTTAAAAGGCAGGAAAGTATGAACTTGCTCCAGGGAAAATTTTACTTACATATATAGAAAATTAATGTATACAGTTAAGGAAATTTGTGAATCCAAAAGCACTAAATTCAAGTATTAGGGCAAAAAGAATACTTTATTGGGAGCTATTTCTGTTCCAGTGATTGAGTCTAACATCTATACATTTTTGTTTTTATTACTGTTCTCTTTTTTTCTTTTTCTCCTCTTTTCAAAATTATGTTAAGCCTTTGACTTTTAATCAAGATGGCATAAAAGGTATCAGATTTGACCTTCCATTAGAAACAACCAAAAACCAGTGATAACAGTAAAGTAACAGTGAAAACAAGCATATAAATATAAATGTATGTCAAGATTTTAAACACAGATAACAAAATAGACAGAGGGAAAGGAAAGGTTGAACATTCAGACTGACTCAGTTTAGTATCTTTGGATTAACCAAACAAAGATGGTAAAAGAAAATCACAGACAAACATTTTTCACAAATATAGATGCATAAAATCCATAATAAAATCTCAGTACATAGAATTCAGCAATATATAAAAATAATCATACACCATGATCAAGTGGGATTTATTCTATAAATGTAAGTTTGGTTCAATAATTAAAAATTAATCCATGTAATCCTCCATATTAATAGACTGAAGGAGAAAAATCAGATTATTATATCAATCAATGAAGAAATATGTTTGATGAAATTCAACATCTATTCATGATAAACAGTCTCAGAATAAATAATAATAATAGAGAGGAACTTCCTCACTTGATAAAGAACTTGTGTAACAACCTTAAAGCTAACATGTTTTATGATTAAAGACTGAATGGTTTAACCCTAATAGAGGGAACAAAACCAGGACATACTCTCTCAAGACTTATTCAGTATAGTGCTGAGAGTTATTTTTTAATGCTTATGTATTTATTTGAGAAAAAGACAGAGAGAAAGAGAGAGAGAGAGAGGGCCCACACAAGTAGGGGAGGGGCAGAGAGAGAATTCCAGGTAGGCTCTGCTTTATCAGCAATGGAGCCTGACTCAGAGCTTGAACGCACTAACCTGTGAGATCATGACATGAGCCAAAATCAAGAGTTGGATGCTCAACCAACTGAGTCACCCACACTCCCTCTGAGTATGATGCTAGAAGCTCTAACCAGGTCTTTAAGGCACTAAAAGAAAATAAGAAGCATATATATTAAAAAAGAATAAATACAAATGTTCTTTTTTTGTCTATTCAGGAAATCCTAAGAAATACACATCCGTAGAACTAATAATTGATTTTACTTGAGTTTATTTAAATCTAGAAATTTATACTTTATTAACTTATGTTTGGTTCTGATGGTTACCTTTATATCATGGAATTCATGAATATATGTCTTAATAACTGTTATAAAGCTATGTACTTCCATTCTAAAAATAACAAGTTAGCTTTTGCTTATTTACATCTGGTGACTATCCATTAAATCTGCTAATTATTTTTTGGTATGAGCTAAGTAGAAGCATTGCTATATAAGTTATTTCCCCAAGTTACGATTACAAAACTCCAGCAGATCTTTCCTATTTTGTTTTTCTTTAAAAGTTATTTAATTCATTTAAACAATAGCAACAACAATACAGTCCAGCCATCTACTCCCACCTTTTACAACTATCAGTCTGTTCTCTGTATTTATATGGTTGTTTGGTTGGTTGTTTTTTGGATTCCACATTTAAGAGCGATCAGATGGAATGTGTATTTCTCTGTCTGACCTATTTCAATAAGCATAATGCCCTTGAGGTCCATTCATTTTTCTCAAATGGTAAGATTTCATTATTTTCTATGGATGAATAATACTGCTTTATAATCTGGTGGTTTCCATATCTTTGCTATTATAAATTATGCTGAAGTGAACATGGGGGTACATGCATCACTTTAAATTAGTGTTTTTGTTTTCTCTTTTTAAAATTTGTTTAAGTTTATTTATATTGAGAGAGACAGAAACAGTGTGAGCAGGGGAGGGACAGAGAGAAAGGGAGAGAGAAAGAATCCCAAGCAGGCTCCATACCATCAGTATAGAGCCTGATGTGGGGCTTGAACTCACGAAACTGTGAGATCATGATCTGAGCCGAAACCAGAGCCAGACACCTAACTGACTGAGCCACCCAGGTGCCCCAAAATTAGTGTTTTTATCCATTTTTTTGGATAAATACTCAGAAGTGGAAAGCTGCATCCTATTGTATGAATAGCTAATATATTTTTGATAAAAAGGAATAAAGTAGGAGAAATCTGTCTACTCAATTTTAAGACTTATTGTATAGCTATAGAAAATAAAACTATGTAGTACTGATGGATGATTAGACACACAGTGCAATGGAACAAAATTGAAAATCTAGAAATAGACCAACAAATTATGCAATTAATTTTTGACAAATAGGTAAAAGTAAATTAATGCAGCTTTCTTTTCAACAAATAATGTTGGACCAATTGGGTATTGATAGTAAAACTCAAGGAAATGAAACAAACGAAAACCTTGACCTAAATGTCAAACTTCTTCACATAAGTCAAAATGGCTCATAAATTTAGAGCCTGGGTGACTCAGTCATTTGAGCGTCTGGCTCATGATTTTGGCACAAGTCATAATCCTGAGGTACTGGAATCGAGTTACATGTTAAGCCCTGAATCAGGCTCCGTGCTGGGCTTGGAGCCTGTGTAAGATTCTCTCTACCCCTCCCCTGCTCAAGCATTCTCTCTCTCTCAAAAAAGCATAAATTTAAATGTAAAATATAAAACCAAAAATCTTTTTGAAAAAAGTTCAGGATCTAGATAGAGCTTGTTGAAAACATGTCTTGCAACATTTAGGTTTTGCAACTAAAGCAGAATAGATAAAAGAAAAATTGATAAACTGGACTTCAAAATTGAAAGTTTACTCTGCAGAAGATTCTGGTAAAGGTCTCAAAAGACAAGATACAGACTGGGAGAAAATAATTGTGAACCATATATTCAATAAAGTATTTAATATTTAAAATACTATAATAAAGAATATATCAATATCCTTTATATCTTTAATATAACTGAACATTTGAATATATTGAATACTTATATGTTCTTGAATTTAAAAGTTATTATATAAACAACTTTCAATGCTATTGTAAAATATTTTAACTAGAGAATTTAAACAAATAAAAAGATCCCCAAACAGTAAACAAACAGAAACAAAAACATTCCTAATGTTCAACACTAAACAAACAATCCAGTTAGAATATGGACAAAAAACATGAAGAGAAAAATTCACTGAGGAGAGCTACGGATGTCAAATAAACACATGAAAAGTTGTTTAATTTCATTAGCTATTAAGAAAATACAAAATAGGGGCACCTGGGTGGCTTAGTCGGTTAAGCGTCCGACTTTCGCTTAGGTCATGATCTCGCCGTTCATGGGTTCGAGCCCCGCGTCGGGCTCTGTGCTGACTGCCAGCTCAGAGCCTGGAGCCTATTTCAGAGTCTGTATCTCCCTCTCTCTCTGACCCTCCCCTGCTCACACTGTCTTTCTCTCTCTCTCCTAGAAATAAATAAAAATATTTAAAAAAAAATACAAAATAAAATCTGAATGAGATAACACTACACAGCTATCAGTATGGCTAAAATACAAAATAATGACAACACCAAAATAGTAACATAGAATATTTAGAAATTAGATCACCTATGCACTGCTGGTAGGATTGTAAAATGGTATAGCCACTCCCTCTAATACGGTACAATTTGGAGTTTCTTAAGAAACTGCAGTTTGACATACAACCAGCATTTATCCCAGAGAAATGAAAATCTGTATATGAATATTTAGAACTGCTTCACTTATAATAGCCAAAAACTAGAAATAGATTATATATTCTAACACTGGTGAATGGTAAGCAAACTTGTAGTATGCCTATACTAATAAATACTATTCAGCAATAAAAAGACACAAATTGTTGATATGGGGAGCAAGCTTGATAAAGTTCCAGAGAATCATGCCAAGTAATAAAGGTCAATTCCAAGGAGTACATACTGTATGATTTCATTTATATAACATTCATAAAATGGCAACTTTATGCCATGAAAAACAGATTAGTGATTGCCCAGGGTTTAGAAGCTATGGAGAAAGAAGAATGTGGGAGTGGTTACAAGGGCAACATGAGGGATCTTTGTTTTGATGAAAATATTCTGTATCTTAACCGTAACGATGTATCCTGGTTGTGATATTGCACTATGGTTTTGCACAGTTGCCATGAAAAGTAACTGGGTAAAGGGCACATTGAGTATTATTTTTTAATGTTATGTGTAAATTTAATCATCTCAAAATTTCAAAAAATTATAAGTTAAAGGATGTGCAAATACATACTATGCCAACACTAACCAAAAGTAAATTTCAATAGTTATATTAACTTCAGAAATTTGACTTTAGGGCAAAAGCTCTTACCAAGAATAAAGAATGTGATTTCATACTCTGAAAGAGACCCATTCATTCTGAGGGCATACACACTCTACATGCTTATATCTAATAACAGAGGTTTAATATATATGAAGAAAAAGCTGTTAGAATTGAACAGAGAACAAACACTCTAAATTATAGTCATAGGTTTCAGCAATCTTTTCTCAATGATTGACAGAACATGTAGACAGAAAACCTGTACAGATGCAGGGGATTTAATCAACACTATCAAACAACATGCCTAGTTGATATCTATAACACTCCACCCAACAAGAGTATAATACAGTTCACTTTTACATTCTTTCAAGTGTATCCAGAACATTTATTAAGATAGAATATATGTTTAGATATAAAACAAGTCTGGATAAATTTTAAAGCATTCAGATGATATAAAGTAAATAGAAATCAATAATGAAAGATTTCTGAAAAATCTCCAAGTATTTGGAAACTTAATAGCAAATTGTTGAATACCTCACTGGTCAACAACAAAATCAAAATATAAAATAATAATACTTAGTAATTAATAATAACATGAAAATACAACATTCTAACATTTGTAGAATGTTACTGAATCAGTACTTATGGTTCTATCTATAGCAGTAAATACTAATAGTAAAGAAAAAGAAAGTTCTTACATCAGCATGGTATTGGCATAAAGATAGACGTGTAGATCAGTGAAATAGAAAAACAGGAATACTGAAATAGATCTACGTGTATATGGACAATGACATATATATAACACAAATAGAAAAACAAATCAGTGGATACTGGGTTCTGTTTTCAACAAATGTGCCACATCTGTTCTATATATAAAGCATAAAATAAGGATACTTTGCACCATTAATCAAAACTAACTCAAAATAGAACATAGAACTAAATTTAAAACCTAAAATTATAAAACATCTAGAAGAAAACATAGGAAAACAACCTCTGTGGACGTAAAATAGGAGATTTGTTGATACCATGCTTTAAATAGGATTCATAATGGAATTGGTTGATAACATTTTTTTCATCAAAATTAAAGACTCATATTCTCTGACAGACTTAAGAGAATAAAAGGCAAGCCACAGAAATTTTATCCAGTTTATATATCTAGTAGAAGGATAATATCTAGAATATATATGGAATTCTAAAAAACGATATATAAATGGCTAAAAAAATTGAACAGACATATTGCTAGAGAAAATGTACAAATAGCAAATAAGCACATGAAAAGATGTCCAGCATCACTAATTGTTAGGACAAGGCAAAAGAGAACTACCATGAGATACCACTGTAGTGACTACACGTAGATTAGATAGGTACAATGAAAGAGACTTGCTATATCAACTGTTGACAAAAATGTGGAACATTAAAACACACACTGATTGAAGGACGATACATGGAACAGTTACTTTGGGAAACTGGTTCTTAAAAAATGAAACATACGTCTTCCATATGATCTATCCATTCCATAGATACTTAAGAGAAATAAAATATTTTTACAAAAATATTTGGAAATGTTTACAATGGCTTTATTCATCATTAATTTGGAACTAACTCAAATATCTATTCACAAGTGAAATAGCAGTATGTCCATACAATGGAATAATACTCAGCAAAAAATGAATGAAACATTGATACAAGCTACAATATGAATGGAAATGAAAATAATTACACTGAATTTAAAAAGGCAGACAAAAAAACTACTTGTATGATTTCATTTATGTAATATGCTAGTAAATGCAAACTAATTTCTGTTGACCAAAAAGCAGACCAGTGGTTACAACAGCAATGGATGTAGGTTTGGGAAGGGATGCAAAGTTGTCGTTAAGCAGGGGCAAGAAGGCTGGGTGCCTGAGGGGCTCAGTTGGTTAAGTGTCTGATGTTGGATCATGAGTCAGACTTCATGAGTTGGAGCCCCACATCAGGCTCTGTACTGACAGCTCAGAACCTGGAGCCTATTTCGGATTGTGTCTCCCCCTCTTCTCCGCCCTTTCCCCACTCACTCTCTCAATCTCAGAAATAAGCATGAAAAAAAAAATAGGCAAGAGGGAAATTGTTCACTGTCTTTACAGGCTGATTGTTTCATCCATGCTACATATTTCAAAACTTATAAACTGTACACTATAAACAGTTGCAGTTTGTTCTATATTGGCTTTATATTAATAAAACACTTAAAATTACATGCTACTGGTCCAATTTTTTAATTTATTGTTTTAATTTAAATTCAAGTTAGTTAAATTACAGTGTAGTCTTGGCTTCAGGAGTAGAACCCACTGATTCATCTCTTGCATATGAAATCCAATACTCCTCCCCAAAACTGTGGTCCTTAATGTCCATCACCAATTTAACCTATCCCCCCTCCCCTCCAGCAACTTTCAGATATCATATGATTCCACCGGTATGTGGAATTTGAGAAACACAACATATGAACATAGGGGAAGGAAAGGAAAAATAAGATAAAAACAGAAAGACAGAGGCAAACCATAAGAGACTCTTAAATACAGAGATCCAATTTTAGATAAATTTTAGGAAAAAAAAAGATTTCTAAAAATAAATTAAGCATCTTGTATTTTGATTTTCTTTTGTCTTTATTGTGCTTTATTGAGAGATATAAAGCATAAACTGTGAAAAAGCATGCTTGAAAGGCATCTAAGATATTTTTCCTTGCTTCTAGCAACTTCCATGTCCAAACCTTCCAGAGCAGATGACTGATGAGATCTCCAGAGCAGAGGCTTCTCAATCTCTTTCTCCAAAGGTCAGTAATATTTATTTACATGTTTTTCTTTTTGTTTTAAGCTCATTTCTAATGAGTTCCCATTTTGATACATACTTTACTTACTCTTAAATTTTGAGTGATAATAATTAAGTCAGTACTTACTGTTCTTTACTTCAGACTTGATTAGCCTCAGTCATGTTCAGTTTTGCACAAGTCATGAAGTCTATCATGTAACAATATAAAAGATAGTTTCAATATAGTAATGCATAAAATTGGAAATGCAGGACAGTATTAGCTCTTCAATTTGTTAAAACTCCTGTTTTTCTTTCTTTAATTTTATAGCTTGAATAAAATGTCAGCACTTTAAGTAAAATAAACGCATTGTTTCCCTGTATCATATATAATTCCTTTAATTAAGTATTTGCTAGTCCTATATGATAGGCATTAAGAATTCTGTACATTTATTTTTCTAATAGTTTGTAATACATATAGCATATATAAATAATTATTTTTGTACCATGATGAATATAAAAAATATTGATAAAGGTCAGAGAAAATAAGAAGTGAAGATTTATTGTAACCTTATGAATAAGAAGATACTTGAGCTTCTTTAAACTATGTCAGGAGCGCCTGGGTGGCTTAGTCGGTTAAGCGTCCGACTTTCGCTTAGGTCATGATCTCGCGGTTTATGGGTTCGTCTGTGCTGACAGCAGCTCAGAGCCTGGAGCCTGTTTCAGTCTGTGACTCCCTCTCTCTCTGACTCTCCCCTGCTCACTCTGTCACTCTCTCTCTCTCCTAGAACATTAAAAAAAAAAAAAATTTAAACTATGTCAATGCAGTTCTGAAGTAATACCAGTAATAGTCCAATGGAATAGATTTATAAGCAATAACTATATACTGTTAGTTGTATGAAACCAAATATCTAAAATAATATCACAAGGGTACCTGTGTGGCTCAGTCAGTTGAGTGTCCTGCTCTTGGTTTCAGCCTAGGTCATGATCTCATCATTCATGTGTTCAAGCCCCATGTTGGGCTTTGCAGATAGTGGGGAGCCTGCTTGGGATTCTGTCTCCCTGTTTCTCTGTCCCTCCCTCTCTTCACTCTCTCTCTCAAAAATAAATGAATAAACATTAAAAAAATAATAATGACACAGGGGTATCTGGGTGTTTCAGCTGGTTGAGTGTCTAACTCTTCATTTTGGCTCTGGTCATGCATAATCTCACAGTTCTTGAGATCCGGGCCAGTATCAGGCTCTGCACTGACTGCATGGAGCCTACTTGGCATTGTTTCTCTCCCGCTCTATTTGCCCCTCTCCTGCTCACATTCTCTCTCTCTGTCTCTCTCTCTCTGTCTCTCTCTCTCTCTCTCAAAATAAGTAAATTAACATTAAAAAATAAAATAATATCATATTCCTAGAGTTTATGGAATATTGTGGTTTTTACTTTTGTCTTTATAAATGACTTACTTCAGTAATGATTGTTTTCTGTTATCAACTCACTTATTCACTTCTACTTACTTAGATCAATATACATTCATTAGGACAAAAGCATCAATTTCAACTTTTATCATAAACTTATAAGTCACCCAAATAAGCTATTGCTCAACTAAATGAATAAATAAATAAACAGATGGCTAGATGAATGAATGTTAAAATAACCCCAGTTAGAATGCAAGAAAACAACTGTCGATATGAAGCAACTGAAGCACTCATAAGCTGTTGATGGGAATTCAAAAATGGTCCAGCCACTTTGGAAATAGTTTTACACTTTCTTATGACATTAAACATTATACCTATCATATAATCCTGCAAATCAGTACTAGGTACTTACTGTAGAAAAGTGAAAACTTATGCCCACACAAAACTTGAAGAGAAACATTGATTGTAGTTCTGATCTTAATTGTTAAAAACTGGGAACAACCCAAATATCCTTCAACAGATAAATGTTAAACAAATAATGGTACTTCCTGCAGTGGATGGAATGCTTCTCAAAAATAAACAGGAGCAAACTGCTAGGAGACACACTTCTTACTTCTACTCAAGGATTATTCTCAAAAACATCATGATAAATGAAAAAAGCCAGACTCCAAGGCTACATCCCTGTGGTTTCATTCATATGAAATTCTGGAAAATACAAAACTGTAGAGACAGATAACATGTAAGTAGTTTCTAGGTCTAGGGCTGGAAAAGGGATTGGTTAAAAAGATATATGAGAGGACTTGGGGAAGTCATGGAAATGGTCTACATCTTATCTATAATTGTAGTTACACAAAAATGTTTGCCAAAACTCATAGAAATATACACCAAAAAGGATAAATTTAATTATACAAGAATTACACTTAAATAAATGAATAAAATAGAATAATAAATAAAATAAATAAATGAATAAAAGTAACCATTTATTGTTTATAGATTTTTGTCTGAAAATTATGGTTTTATTTTTTTCCTTATTTATAAGTGATATACTTCAACAATGATCATTTTGAGATTTTGAGTAGCTTCAATCTGTACTTCTCTAAATAAATATAAATTCATTTTAAGAACAACTAAAAGTATAGTCTCAAATTCTAAGCTAAATAAGTTTTCAAATCACTCTAGCATACTGTTTTTCAAATACATACTAAAATGAATAAATACCAAGACGATGCTAGTAAAAATGCTAACACTCAGACCCTATTAGTGATTTCTTGAAATTCATATTTTGTATGATCATTTGTTTCTCTGTCATAAAAAATTATGATATTGTTCACTTTATTATCATTAAAATCACAAAATAGTCTTGAAGACTTATGAGGCACAAAAATCTGGGCAGTCTTTGACTTCTTAAGTTTCAGTGTGTGGGAGGATGCTTTTGATAGGAAAGGATGTGCAAAGGAGTTAAGCCTTCACAAGCAATATGTTTTTCTCAGATTACTCATATTTACCCCTAAAAAGGCAAAACAAAATTGCTATTTTGTTTGTTTATAGGAGGAGTGAAATGAAACAAGTAATTTATAGTGGGGAGCATCATCACTGTTTAAAATCTTAAAAGTAAATGTCAGACACTATTGCAACTTTAGCCAGTTATTTCTATCCTGTACCTTTGATTAATATCTGTAAATCTTTAGATATGGAAAAAATACTGAGACGATGAACCATATAAGAATTCTGAAACATTTGGTAAAAGGATTAAAAAACTGGGTAAAAATGAATAAACAAATGAGCAAATAAAAAGCAGAAACAGACCCATAAAAACAGAAGCAATTGATGGCTACCATAGAAGAGGGAGATGGGAGAATGGGCAAAATGGGTGAAAGGGAGGGGAAATATGGGGATATGGGCTTGCAGTTGTGGAATGAATAAGTAATGGGAATAAAAGATACCACATAGGGAATATAGTCAATGGTATTGTAATAACATTGTATGGTGACAGATGGGAGCTCTAGTTCGGGTGAGCATAGTATAATGTAGAGTTGTTGAATCACTATGTACACCTGAAACTAATGTAACATTGTGTGTCAACTATACTGCAATGAAAACAAACAAACAAAAATTTAAAAAGAAGAAAAGAACAGAAAATAAAATAAGACGATATGCTACTAGATTAGGTAAATCAGTTACTCTGAGCTCCAAGTATCTTACCTAACCCTTCTTTGATCTGCTAACAGCCAGATTTAGTGCCTAGCCTATCACCTAGAGGAAATTGGCCTGGTGGGCTTCCAGGCATACCTTCTTGAAGGTGGGAGGGAGGGAGGAAGCCAGAAATTCCCAAGTGAAGGATGGAGTATGAATAAGAAGGGAGCATGTATTAAAAACATCCACTGTGTGCATTAGGGATCTTCAAAGTTAGATTTCTTTCTTTTTAGGAGACTTATTTATGCTTCTCATTATAAAAATCATGATTGGAAGCATTGCTGACATCTACTGAATACCTATTTTGTGAAATGTTTCATTTTAAGAGGCTTTCATTTAATAGCTTATTTTATCCTGAAAACAGTATTGTAATTTTCTTCATTTAAAGATGAAAAAGTGAGACACCTGAGTGGCTCAATTGGTTAAGCATCCGACTTTGGCTCAGATCATGATCTCATGGTTTATGAGTTTGAGACCCTTGTCAGCTCTGTGCTGACATCTGAGTGTAGAGACTGCTTTGGATTCTGTGTCTCCTCCTCTCTCTGCTCCTCCCCCACTCACGCTCTGTCTATTTCTCTTAAAAATATGTAAACAATTTTTTTTTAAATGTAAAGATGAGAAAGATAACTAATAAATGAATTTCAAATTACAAATCAGGAACTTGAACCTTGGTTGTAAAGCCAGTCTTATTTTGCACCATGTACTTTTTTTGTGTGTTTTTTAGAGAGCAAGAGGGAGCACAAACAGGGGAGGAGCAGAGGAAGAGAGAGTATTTTAAGCAGGCTTCATGCCCAGTGTGCGGAGCCCAATGTGTAGCTCAATCTCGCAGCTGTGAGATCAGACCTGAGCCAAAATCAAGAATCAGATACCCAACCAACTGAGCCATCTAGGTGCCCCTGCACTATGTACTATACCATTACATACATGTACTATTACATAACACCCTGAATGAGAAAATTTTCTTTAGAAAATACATGTTTTTTTCATTGTGATTGCCCTATGCATTTTGTCATTTCTAAGACAGGAATATTACCAAAAAGTTATCTGGTATCCAAATAATTTATGGAGATAATTATATTGTATGGAAACTTTTAAATCTGTATACATTTATAATTCAGATGCAGGCATATTAAGATAATTAACTTTTTGCATTGTTATAATTTCAGTGAAATACTTTGCAGATTTTATGAGAATATCTTTATATGCTATGATATTTTAGGGGTTCTTTGAGACACGATGAATGCTAATTTGGACCTTAGTTTTTGCCTTTTATTGCAGAAATAAAGGGCTAAGGAGTTTTCCTTTATAATGTTAACATTAAAAAGGTCTCCTAGAGGGCACTTGTTGTGATGAGAACTAGTTATTATATGTAAATGATGAATCACTAAATTCTATGCCTATAATTATTAATATTGTACCATATGTTAACTCATTAGAATTTAAATAAAAAACTTGAAATATTTAAAAAAATAAAAAATAAAAATGTGGGGGGAGAACAGGTTCCTTAAAGCAAAATATATCTCCAAGGCATATTCATTCATTCAACAAATATTTTCTGATAGTGCCTACTGTGTTCTGTGTTGTGGAAACACAGTGATGAACAAAGCTAATAAAGTACCTTCCTAAAAGAAACTATAACATCTAATAAATCTTAAGTGTTACAGTAATTTTTATGTAACCTCTACTTTTCCTGAGAAAGATAAAAAATTTTCTCATAAGATGGAAGAAACCAAGAAAATGGCACATTGATGACACATTCAGACACTATATATTCTTAATACAGCTATGTCCAAAAACAACTTTTTTTTTTCATCACTACCAGCTTATAAATGAAGATTCACTAAAGAAAGATGAAGTGGCTTGTCCAAGGTCACACGTTTGTTCAATGGCCAGGGAAACAATAAAGACTGGTCTCCTGATTCCAAGGTCAGTTCTCTTTTTGCTACACTAGCCTATTAATGAAGCTGAAACTGAAAAATAATGAAATAATTTTTAAAATTTTTTTTTTAATTGTCCAATAAGTTTGAAGTACAGTGACATTCATTCATACTTTATGCTTAGAACTTTATGACTGATATTTATTTATACTTTATGCAGGAACATATTTTGGAAATGATTCTTGAGAGAGTCATCTTATTCATCCCAAAGATGGGTGCCCAAAGGAAGAAATTCCCTGAAAATGTAGAAGAAATTATGTTCACTCTTTCTATGATCACAATATCATACCTGGTTTCTTAGTATTAAGGGTCATGAGAGTCACTAGCCTACTTATTTAATACTAATAAATAATACTAACAATTATAAATATTATTAATATTTTCTAAAGTAATTTCACATTGTCAAGATCAAAAGGAAACAACCAGAGTATTTAGATTGAAGTCTGACCAATTGCCCAAACTATAGAATTGATCAAAGTTAATGGAATAGAAACTTTCCCATCAGTATCTTTTCTTCCTGTCTCTAGAGCGAATAATTGTTCCAGGAACCAGAATTAAGAAAAACTAGGGAAGTTGGGATGTGATGAGTTCTTGGCATGTTAAAAGGTACTAGAAAATGAGATAATGCATTTGTACCTAGTGAGATGGACGCAGGCCAACTCTGAGGCTTCCCTGGAGTGTGGGGGATGGGGAGGTCTTCAAAAGTGTAAATAGCATGTCAGTCTCAGACACTCCAATATCTTTCACCACCCTCTCTTTTCTGTAGCATCCACTTAACATTATGAAGTCATTTCCTATCAAATTGCTTGTCACCAGTTCAGCTCCTTCTGAAAAGCCAGCATCTATATTTTATACTTTAATGCAATGTGAAGATTGGTGAAAGGAAAAACTTTTGGAAAGTCAAGGTATTAGGTATGTTAAAGGGTATTTTACCTATGATTCAAGAAATGAGATTCTGGAATTTGTGTGCATGTATGTCTGACAATGTCCGAATAACTCTACGGTAAAATTCAGTGACTGTGACTTGAAAATGCATTTAAAGGAAAGCAAAGGGTCATAGTCTCTTCATGTTTGCTTTTGGGTTTTTTTGTTTTTGTTTTTAGTCTATATCATACAGGGACAATAGGCACAGGTTAATTTCTGTTTGTAGTTAATTTTAAGCACACACATTTTAATATTCTTCCACTGGTTATCCGCGCAGGATAGTGTTAACCACTGATCTGATTCATGGTTTTCTTTTATTCCAGACCCCATTTTTAATTAATAGATCTTTATTTGGAAAACAAGGCTTTCTTGCATTTGGATTTTTGTATTGTTTTGGGTCTGGAATTTGTAAGGTATGACTTAATTTTGATTGGAAAATTACATTTATTTCTAAAATAAGTTAAGAGTTCTCATCATAGTCAATTGACATTTGGGGGGAATTGTTTACTTTAATTGATGATTGATGAAGAATCCTAAAATTCACTGAAGTATATTACCCATTTATTTTTTGTCAGATCATGTTAAGTGTCTAGATATATGAAAGCTATATAGAGATTAATAGTGCTCTATGGTTAGATTTTCATGCTAACATCAAAAACAACGCAACAAATTGATGTTTTTTTCTCCAAATTAAAAGGGAGATTATTTACATTTTTATTATTTATTTATTTTCTAATTTTGAGGGGAGGCAGAAGAATGAAGACAGGCAAGGTAGGAAAGAAAAAAGGAAGGAAGTGATACAAAAGGGTAAATACAAATATCAAAAGCAATAGAAACAAAACTCGAGAAGAGGAAACATTATCCACTGCATCAGGACAAGATGAAACAATTAAGACTCAAAGAAAAGAAAAGAAACGGGCTCCAAATGCCTCACCTCCATGCCTATCCTTCTATTTTAATGTAAAAGTTCAGGCATTAGAAACCACTGAATGAACGTGTCTGCAGAAGACAGATAAAATCTCCACTTTCTGCTTCTGATTTACAATGTGGCTAACAATCTCTTCAACACCTTTATTCCACTGGCATCACCTGGTGGCAAAGTGGAAAGTGTTGGTAGCATCTATACTTCTTGTTCTGAAGGGAAATGAGAAAAAGCAAAGGAGAAACTAGGGCTATTATTAATATTAAATCATCACTAAATGAAGTCAGTGTTAAGAGAGTTCTGATTCCAACTCTTACAAACAAGTCAGTCTAGTCTACCCTCCACCCCTACTCCTCTAGAATTAAGGATCTAGAAAATACATTTACAGAGGATGTTGAATTGAAAAATAGAATGCCAACAAGTTCACTAAATTTAAAACTTTTGCTTCCTAAGAGACACAGATGGCAAGTTTGTTATAGTTAGCTCATCACAGGAGGTTTTTAAATAGCCCTGGTTAAGAATTAACTTATGAACATGTAGCCATTAAAATGCAATAAATCTAGTCAGCATAATAAATATACAGTGGGCAAGAACTATAGTAGATGCATTCTGACTCATTTTTAACAGTAGGCTCAAGGGGCGCCTGGGTGGCTCAGCTGGTTAGGTGTCCGACTTTCGCTCAGGTCATAATCCCATGGTTCATGGGATTGATTGAGCCCATGACATGATGGGCTCTGTGCTGACAGCCAGCTCAGAGCCTGGAGCCTGTTTTGGGTTCTGTGTCTCCCTCTCTCTCTGAACCTCCCCTGCTCACGCTGTCTCTCTCTCTCAGAAATAAATAAAAAAAACATTAATTTTTTTTTTTTAAAAGTAGGCTCAAATAGGTCTGATGATTTAAGAAGTTTTAGGGAATTGTGTGTTTGTGTGTATATTCTGATGGAAAAAATAAGCAGAAATCATGAAATAAAGGCTTTTCTGCTTATGATCCTGCTTAATTTATTGTTTGGAATGTTAGAAGTATGTTCAGTGCAACACCAGTTTTAGATTTCCCTTATAAGAAATCAACTTAATAGAAAGATATTTAAGCTAACATACATATAAGATAAAATAATATCCACTGCATATTTTTTGTATATTTTCTTAGCCAATAACAGTCATTACCTAGAAAGCTTTTTTATAACAACAATGAAAAAAAGTGGTTTTTAGGAGATTAGCAATGATCTAATGCTAGGAATTCAGTTCTGATGTATTATTATTCCTCTGTTCTCTGAGGAGAGTGTGGCTTTCTGGGAAGGAACTGTCTTTGAAGGCTTTGGTCAGAAAATGCTGAAATGGCACATCACAGCCTTATGCCCTCTGGGTGAGTCATCTTTACCTGGTGCTGGAGCAGCTTTCTGAAAGCCCAACTGGTGCACTTCTCTCCCGTTGGCATAACTATATTTAGAATCCATAGCTAGAGAGCTCAGGGTTTCTCAGGATGGTATTTTTAAATGTGTCATCACTCTAGACATGCTCTCCCTCCCTCTCCAACTGCTTCAGCCTCCCTCATATTTTCACACATCCACATGGAAAAGAATTAAAAAAAAATCACATTCCAAAGGAACCTGTGACTCTAGGCTCATCTGGAATGTTAAGCTATGGGTTTAGACGCATGCTAATAGCTTCCTTGGCTCTTGTGCTTGGTGAGGTTTGAATTGTTCAGGAACCTCAGCAGTGTTACGTACAGCACAGTACTGGACTCATTGTTCAATGTAAGCCTTAGGGAAGCATATAGGAAAATCCAGTGGATTTATTTTTCTTTCATTTATTAGAACAAGCTTTATAAAAGTTTGCATGCTGGAATAGGAAAGTCTTGCAATTGTTAGATGTGACTCTGCTCTGTGGTGTTAAATAATGATAGAGCATCATGGGGAAACCTAGTGCTTTGTTCTAGCTCTGAAGGAATCTTAGGTGAAGTTACTAAAGACAAGAAATAGAAAGAAATCCATGAACTGTACATAGAATATACACGTAAATGAAGCATTATAGCATGTCATTGAAATGAAGTGTCTTCTGTAGATAATTTGATTCATATCCCTAGAAGAGTCTTCATCAAAAGCCAACACTGTTTTACCTGCTTTTGGATCAATATAGTCCTGGGCCAAAAAATGGATTCAATATTAAGTGAATCATTCAATTAGTAGTTTTGTTAATTTATTTAATATAAACTTACATATCATGTGCCTGCTTTGCAAATTTGTGCACAGTATATTGCTATATATACTGGATTAGAAAAAAAAAAGAAGATGACCTATGTTTCTTAGTATCTAGCTAGAGAAACTAGGATATCTATGACACATAAACCTCCAAAACAAAACTTTATGATTATTAACCTGTAATAACCAAGAACTGCATGATTAATTCCTGGATGGTGGGTATGGAACAGCTAAATCAATACAGGCTAGCATAATGCAAACAATTTTAAGAGTAGATAATTTACACTGGTAAAAATAGCTCAATGAACAAAAGGATGATGATAGAAGGAAAAGGTGTTCACAGCACAGGCAACATAGAGTAGTGAGGCAAAATGAAGATTCCTGAAGGAGAGTGGGGGCACCCAAAGCTGGTACGAAGCCATGGGAGTGATCTTGAAGGATCAGTGTCTAAAAAAGGAAGTTGATGTTTTCTTAAATGTGGGATAGTGCCATTATCCTTTGGAGTATTATAGAATACAGTGGTGGTATTTTGGAAGTGGATTTGGGCAGATAAATTTGGCAGAATTCCTGAATGAATAGAATTTAAAAAAAAACCTGGAAGCAAGGATATTAGCTAGGAAGTGCTTTCTCTAATTCAGGATGAGACCAAGGAGGGTTTCAACTTGGTAATGGAAGATCAAATGGAAAGGGACTATTTTGAGAAATATTATTGTGAATAAAATGAAGCCAAAAGTAGTAGGGACAGTATCCTTTACACACTGTAGCCTCCTTAAGATGTCTGAATGAGTTAAAGGCAAAGAAAAGGCCAAGAGACATGAAGTATGACTATATTTAACATCCAAACAATATAGTAATAATGAATTATTGCGTTATTAAGAAATGGCAAGCAATGTCCTACAAACTTTATATACATGTTCTTATCTAACCTCCAGTACCCTAAGAGGAAAGTAATATTTTTCACAGTTCAGAAATGAGTCAATAGAAGTGTAAAATGGTTAGGTAAACTTGCCAATATCTTCCCAGCCAGGATTTAAAATCATGCCTGATTCCCCCACAGAGCTAAGGAATTTCTAATTATATATTATCTTGTATAGACCCTTATCCATACCACAGGTATAAAACACAAGTTGAGAGCATAGACCTGTGACATGTAACTGGGAGATACTGATCCTTTAATTAACACTTTCTAGCACACATTTTTAAAATAGTTCTGATTTTATTTACCTTATCTACCATTCTCCGTTTTGACTCATTGAATACCAGGAGAGGTTTCTTCAAAACCTGATTTAAGTCTGTATGATATTATATCTTGAAAAATAAGAATAATATTATATATTATTAATTATAATATAGATTTCACATATATATGACATTTTCTGGCTTCCC